>NC_091803.1:23093002-23396033 GCF_041296235.1 Equus asinus
ACCTTTTAGCTGTAACCTCCTATTCCCCCCAGCCCTAAGGCAACCACTAACATACCTTGTGTCTACAGATTTGCCCATTCTGGACATTTTAAGTAAGTGGAATTATAGGTGGTCTTTTATGAATGACTTCTTTCGCTCAGTATAATGTTTTCAAGGTCTATCCAGTGCATGTATCAGTACTTGGTTCCGTTTTATTGCAAAAAATATTCCATTGTATGAAATGTTTTATTTATTCATAAACATTTTACTTACCCATTTATCAGCTGAAGGACATTTGAGTTTCCACTTTTTAGCTATTGTGACTACTGCTGCTATGAACATGTGTGTGTATGGTTTTGTGTAGACATATCTTTTCATTTCTCTTGGCTCTATCTGTCCTATAAATACCTAGGTGTGGCATTGCTGGGTCATGTGGTAACCATATGTTTAACCTTTTGAGGACCTGCCAGATCATTTTCCAAAGCAACTGCCCTATTCTGCATTATCAATAGCAGTGTAAGGAGAGTTCCAATTTCTCCACAACCTCACCAACACTTGTTATTATCTGACTTTTTTATTCTAGCCATCCTGGTATGTGTGGGGCAGTGTTTCACTGCAGGTTTGGTTTGCATTTCCTTAATAGCTGTAAGTTCTTGATTTTAATATATTCAAATTTATCAACCTTTTCCTTTTATGATTGTATGTGTATTATTTAAGAATTCCTTTCTCTATCTTTATATGTCATAAGATTTTATTTTTCTCTATAAGTTTTATAGTTTTACTTTTGACTTTTAGTTTTTTGTTTACTTGGAATTGATTTAGGAGTGCAGAATCAGGTAGGTTTCTTGTTTAGTATTTCCCTACATAGGTGGCCAATTGTCCAATACCACTTACTGAATATGGTTTTGCATTGAACATGGATTTCCCACAGATTTGTAATGCTATCTTTCACATATAACAAGCTCCCACACATATGTAGGTTTGTTTCTAGGCTCTTACTTGTGCTCCACCACTATATCTGTCTCTCCCTACCTCAATACCATGCTGTTTTAAATCTTTCTATCTACAACAAGAAGTCTACCATTTTATTTGATTCAAAATTGCCGTGCCTATTTTTGGCCCTTTACTCTGCCCTTTATGAATTTTAGGTTCCAATTGTATAGTTCCCAGAAAAATCCTGTTGAGATTTAAACCGAAATTACAGCAAATGTACTATTACTTCGGGAAAGAAATAACATTTTTACAACACTGTGTTTCCTAACCTGTGAAAACAGTATCTCTCTCTCCATCTACTTGGGTCCACTTTTTTTTTTTCAATAATTTTTTAAAACTTTCTGTTACATATCTTGTTAGATTGATTCAAAGACATACTAACTTACGCAGCTATCACTGATATTATCTTCAAAATAGTACATTTTCAGGCATCTTATCAAGGTGGCGGCATAGGTGGACTCTGAACTCATCACCTCCCACAAACACAACCAGGTTACAACTATTTTTGGAAAAATTACCATGGATAGAAAACTGAAAACTGGATGAAAAGAACCCCCACAACAAGGGACAATCCTGACTAAGGCAAAAGAGGCAGAAATTCCTTCTGGAGACAAAAAAGCCACCTTCAGGAGCAGGAGAGTTTCTCAGCCAGCCAGGTGGGAGCCATCCCTAAGGTACGCAGCCCTCCCTGGAGAAGTGAGGCACTAGCGGGGGCTGATACTACTATAAGCATCCTTCAGACTCACCACAACTAAGACGAGGGTCTTACTATCTGGCTTTGCTGACCATTAATGGCAGCAGGGAATACCCCTAGAAAAGCTATCGGACAAAAGCCAAAAAGACCCAGGTCTTAAAGGGCCCAAGCACAAACTCACCCGTCTCAGTAACCTAAAATCACCAGAAAGAAGGCTGACTGTCCTTTGGTGAAAAGAGACTCACCCGGTAGGCTCTGCATGCATCTCGGTGAGAAGAGAGACCTCTCCAGAGACTGAAACATTGGTGGTGGCCATTGTTGTCACCTAGTCCAGGAGTGCTGACACAGACAGGCAGACACCATTGAAGCTCTTCCCCTAGCCTGTTATCCCAGGGGTCTGCCACACCCACTCGAGTGCAGATTTAACCTAGTTGAGCCAGAGCAGGCAGCCTGCCCTAGGGACCGGCCCCACCTAACAGCAAGCCCTCAGGCAACTTGTCGGCCTGCATTGACTCAGTGCCTTGATCCTCTACAGGCAGGCAAGTGTGTCCACCTCTGTGGGGCAGGGCCTGTGTGAGAACCAGGACAACTGTGGGGGGCACTGGTGGAGAGGTGAGGGCCTCTGCAGTGGGGCGTTGGGTTACACTCCAGAGGGTTGGGAAGTGTGCATGGACCAGGACTGTGTTGACAGTGTGTGTGGTCCTGTCGGGGGGGTGAGGCTTATCAGTGGCAGAAGACCTGTGCTTCACAAATACCCATAAAAAGGATGAGCCCCACCTCCCAAAGCCTGAAACAATTGAGTGCTCCCGTGCCTAGGGCCAGCCCCACTCAGGTGTACTCCTAAGAGAACTGACAACAGCCTTATAGGCCTGATGCCTATAGCAACTGTAAAGCCCTGAGCCTAGCAACCAGCTACACTGGGTACCTGCCCAATTAAGAGGAAAACTGCAACAGGAGTGTGCTGTTAGACCTTGTAGCCAACGGTGCTGAGGCTCCCCAAACCAGATTTACAAACAGCAGGCCAGGGAAGGAAAGACTATACTCCCTGGGTACCTGCATTAAGAGCAACCCTGCCACAGCAGAAGGACACAAGTAGCCCACAAAGGGGTCACTCCTGCATCATTTGGACTGCTGACAAGAGGAAAGCACACTGCTGGGCCTCAAAAGGGATCTCTTACATAAGGCCACTTCTCCAAGATCAGGAGACAAAGCCAACTCACCTAATACATAAGCAGAGAGAAAGAGGCATAATGAGGAGACAAAGGAATACATTCCAAACAAGGCAACAGGACAAAACCCCAGAAAGTACTAAATGAAACAGAAATAAGTGCTCTATCTGACAAAGAGTTCAAACAAAAAATCATAATGATGCTCACAGGTATTGGGAGAAAACTGGATGAATACAGTGTGCTCATGAATAATGAATTGCAAAATATAAGAAAAGAAACAATCAGAAATGAAGAATACAATACTAGAAATGAAAAATTCACTAGAAGGACTCAATAGCAGAGTGGAGAATACAGAAGAATGGATCAGCAAGCTAGATGAAAGACTAGAGAAAAATCACCCAACCTGAAGAGATAAAAGAAGAAAGAATTAGACAGAATGAGAACAGTCTAAGGTAACTCTGGGACAATATCAAGCACACTAACATTCGTATTACAGGTGTCCCAGAAGGAGAAGAGAGAGACAAAGGAGCAGAAAATCTATTTGAAGAAATAATAGCTGAAATTTTTCCTAACCTAAGGAAACAAACAGACATCCAAGTACAGGAAGCACAGAGAGCTCCAAACGAAATAAGCCCAAAGGCCCAGACCAAGACACATTATAATTAAAATGCCCAAAATTAAAGATACAGAGAGACTCCTAGAAGCAGCAAGAGAAAGACAACAATTGACATACAAAGGAAAGGCCATAAGGCTATCAGTGGACTTCTCAGCTGAAACCCTACAGGCAAGAAGAGAATGGCATGACATATTTAAAGTGCTAAAAGGAAAAAACCTATAGCCAAGAATACTCTATCCATCAAGGTTGTCATTCAGAATGAAAGGAAAGATAAAGAGCTTCCCAGACAAGCAAAAATTAAAGGAGTTTATCACCAAGAAACCAGTTCTATGAGAAATGCTAAAGGGACTCATTTAAGTGGGAAAGCAATGACCACAAATAGAGATAAGAAAATTATCCAAAAAAATCAGGCAATAAAATCAGTGGTAGAGGTAAAAATATAGTAAAGGTAGCAGACCAACACCTGTGAAGATAATATGAAGGTAGAAAACAAAACTACTAAAATTATCTACTTCAGTGATAAGAGGGTAATGGACAGACACACACAAAACAAGAGATTAGATGTGATTTCAAAAATATAAAATGTAGGAGGAGGGGAGTAAAACAGTAGAGCTTTTAGAAAGAGGTCAAGCTAAAGAGACTATCAACTCAATATAGATTGCTATATATGTAGAATATTATTTAGGATTCTCATGGTAATCACAAATCAGAAACCTATAGTAAGTAAGCAAATAAGTAAGACAAAAGTAAGCAAACATATTACTAAAGAACACCATCAAACCAGAAGGGAAGAGAGCAAGAGAAAAAGAAAGGAACAGAGAAGAACTACTAAAACACCCAGAAAAAAAAAATTAACAAAATGGCAATAAATACATATTTATCAATAGCTACTTTAAAATGTCAATGGACTAAATGCTCCAATCAAAAGGCCTACGGTGGCCTTATGGATAAAAAAAGAAGACCCACTTCTGACCTAAAGACACTCACAAACTGAAAGTGAAAGGATGGAAAAACATATTCCATGCAAATGGCAAAGAAAAGAAAGTGGGGGTAACAATACTTATATCAGACAAAAGAAACTTTAAAACAAAAGCTGTAACAAGAGACAAAGAAGGGCACTACATAATGATAAAGGGAACAATCCAACAAGAAGATATAACACTTGTAAATATCTATGCACTCAACATACAAGCAGCTAAATACATAAAACAATTATTAACAGACATAAAAGGAGAAATAGACAGTAACACAATAATAGTAGGGAACTTTAACACTCCATTTATGCCAACGGATAGATGATCCAAACAGAAGATCAACAAGGAAGCACTGGCCTTAAATGACACATTTGACCAGATGGACTTAGTAGATATACATAGAACATTCTATCCAAAAACCACAGAATACATTCTTTTCCAACACACATGGAGCATTCTCCAGGACTGATCACCTATTAGGCCACAAAACAAGTCTCAATAAATTTAAGAAGACTGAAATAATACCATGAATCTTTTCTGACCACAAAGGTATGAAACTAGAAATCAATCAACTACACGAAGAAAATTTAAAAAGCCACAAAAATGTGGAGATTAAACAAAATGCTACTGAACAATGATTGGGTCAATGAAGAAATCAAAGGAGAAATCAAGAAATTCCTGGAGACAAATGAAAATTAATATATGACATGCCAAAACCTATGGGATACAGCAAAAGTGGTTCTAAGAGGGAAGTTTATAGCAATTCAGGCCTACCTCAACAAAGAAGAGAAATCTCAAATAAACAATCTAACAGTGCATTTAAAGGTACTGGAAAAAGAAGAACAAAGCCCAAAATCAGCAGTAGGAAGGAAATAATAAAAATCAAAGCAGAAATAAATGAAATAGAGACTAAAAAAACAATAAAAAAAATTAATGAAACCAATAGCTGGTTCTTTGAAAAGACAAACAAAATTGACAAACCCTTAGCTAGACTCACCAAGAAAAAAAGAGAGAAGGCTCAAATAAGTAAAATCAGAAATGAAAGAGGAGAAATTACAATGGACAACCTCAGAAATACAAAAGATAGTAAGAGTATACTGTGAAAAGCTACATGCCAACAAATTAGATAATCTAGAAGAAATGGGTAAATTCTTAGAAACATACAACCTTCCAAAACTGGACCAAGAAGAAGTAGAGAATTTGAATAGACCAATCACCAGTAACCAGATCGAAACAGTAATCAAAAACCTCCCAAAAAAGCAAAGTCCAGGACCAGATGGCTTCCCTAGTGAATTCTATCAAACATTCAAAGACTTAAATCTATCCTTCTCAAACTCTTCCAAAATATTGAAGCATAGGGAAGGCTTCCTGACTCATTCTATGAAGTCAAGATTATCCTGATACCAAAACCAGACAAGGACAACACAAAAAAAGAAAATTACAGGCCAATATCACTGATGAACATCAATCCAAAAATCCTTGACAAAATACTGCCAAATCTAATACAATACATTAAAAAGATCATACATCATGATCAAGTGGGTTTCATTCCAGGGACGCAGGGATGGTTCAACATCCACAAATCTATCAATGTGATACACTACATTAACAAAGTGAAGAATAAAAATCACATGGTCATCTCAATAAATGCAGACAAAGCATTTGACAAGATACAGCATCCATTTATGATAAAAACTCTAAAATAGGTATAGAAGGAAAATACCTCAACACAATAAAGGCCATATATGACAAACCCACAGCAAGTATCATTCTCAACAAAGAAAAACTGAAAGCCATCCCTTTAAGAACAGGAAACAGACAAGGATGCCCACTTTCACCACTCTTATTTAACATAGTATTTGAAGTCCTAGCCAGAGCAATCAGGCAAGAAGAAGAAATAAAAGGGAGCCATATTGGAAAAGAAAAGGTGAAACTGTCACTCTTTGCAAGATGATGTGATTTTATATACAAATAACTCTAAAGAACCCACTAAAAAACTTTAATAATAAATGAATACAGTCAAGTTGCAGGATACAAAATCAACATACAAAAATCGGTTGCATTTCTATACACTAATAACGAAGTAGCAGAAAGAGAAATTAAGAATGTAACCCCATTTACAATTGTGACAAAAAGAATAAAATACCTAAGAATAAACTTAACCAAAGAGATGGGAGATCCGTACACCAAAAACTAGAAAACATTGTTGAAAGAAATCGAAGGAGATACAAAGAAATGGAAAGATATTCTGTGCTCTTATATCGGAAGAATTAACATAGTTAAAATGTCCATACTTCCTAAAGCAATCTATAGATTCAATGCTATCCCTATCAAAGTTCGAACAACATTTTTCAAAGAAACTGGACAAAGAATCCTAAAATTTATATGGAACAACAAAAGACCTCGAATAGCCAAAGGATTCCTGAGAAAAAAGAACAAAGCTGGAGGTACCACACTCCCTGATTTCAAAATATACTACAAAGCTATAGTAACCAAAACAGCATGGTACTGGTACAAAAACAGACACACAGATCAATGGAACAGAACTGGGAGCCCAGAAATAACCACACATTTATGGACAGCTAATATTCAACAAGAGAGCCAAGAGCATACAATGGAGAAAAGAGAGTCTTTTCAATAAGTGCTGCTGGGAAAACTAGATAGCCATACACAAAAGAATGAACGTAGACGATTATCTTACACCATGCACAAAAATTAACTCAAAATGGATTAAAGACTTGAATCTAAGACCTGAAACCATGAAACTTCCAGAAGAAAACACAGGCAGTACGCTCTTTGACATCAGTCTTAGCAGCATATTTTCAAGTACCATGTCTGACGGGTAAAATAAGCAAAAGAAAAAATGAACAAATGGGACTACATCAAACTAAAATGCTTCTGGGGGGCTGGTCCTGTGACCGAGCAGTTAAGTTCGCGTGCTCCACTTCAGTGGCCCAGGGTTTCGCCAGTTCCAATCCTGGGTGTGGACATGGCACTGCTCGTTAGGCCATGCTGAGAAAGCGTTCCACATGCCACAACTAGAAGGACCCACAACTAAAAAATATACAACTATGTACTGGGGGGATTTGGGCGGGGGGGACAAAAAAAAGAAGACTGGCAACAGTTAGCTCAGGTGCCAATCTTTAAAAAAAAAAAAAAACTAAAAAGCTGCTGCACAGCAAAGGAAACCATCAACAAAAAGAAAAGACAAGCTAACAATCAGAAGATATTTCCAAACCATATATAGATAAGGGGTTAACATCCAAAATATACAAAGAACTCATACATCAACAACAAAAAAAGCAACAACCCAATTAAAAAGGCCAACAGGCATATGAAAAGACGTTCAACATTGTTAGCTATCAGGGAAATGAAAATCAAAACTACAATGAGATATCACCTCACTCCTGTCAGAATGGCTATAGTTAACAAGACAGGAAGCAACAAGTGTTGGAGAGGATGTGGAGAGAAGGGAACTCTCATATGCTGCTAGTGGGAGTGCAAACTGGTGCAGCCACTATGGAAAGCAGTATGGAGTATCCTCAGAAAATTAAGAATAGATCTACCATATGATCCAGCTATTCCACTGCTGGGTTTTATCCAAAGAACTTGAAAACACAAATGTGTAAAGATACATGCACCCTTATGTTCACTGCAGCATTGTTCACAATAGCCAAGACTTGGAAGCAACCTAGGTGCCCATCAAGGGACGAATGGATAAAGAAGATGTGGTATATATATACACAATGGAATACTACTCAGCCATAAGAAATTATGAAATCCAGCCATTTGTGACAACATGGATGGACCCTGAGGGTATTATGCTAAGCGAAATAAGTCAGAGGGAGAAAGTCACATACTGTATGATCTCACTCATAAGTAGAAGATAAAAACGACAAACACGTACATAGCAACAGAGAATGGATTGGTGGTTACCATAGGGGAAGGAGAGAGGGAGGGGGGCAAAAGGTGTGATTAGGCTCACAAGTGTGGTGACGGACTATAATTAGTTTTTGGGTGGTGAACATGATGTAATCTACACAGAATTTGAAATACATTATGATGACATCTGAAAGCCATATAATGTTACAATCCAATGTTACTGCACTAAAAAAAAATAAATAAGAAAAAGAAACAAAGCCACAAAAAAAAATCGTACATTTTCTATTGTTATGAGTTTATACAAAAGTAACAGACTTTTGCATATTAATCTTGATTCCAGACACTTTGCTGAAATCTTTTAAATTCTAATTAGCCTGTCTGTAGCTTCTCTTGGATTTTGTGTAGACAGCCACGTTGCAAGCAACAATAGTGTTTCTTCCTTTTCAGCTCTTATTTGTTTTTTCTTTTTCTTAGAAAGAAGAAAGAAGTTGCAATAGAAATCCTTGCCTCATCCCTGGGCTTTAAAGGAAATGCTTCCAATGCTTCACTATTAAATACAGTATATGATAAAAGTTTCTGAAGGAAATCCCTCAACAGGTTAAGGAAGTACTCTTCTATTTCACGTTTGCAAAGAGACTTTCATTATAAGTAAATTTTACGTTTTAATGGATTCTTTATCTGCAACCTCTGAACAATCAATTTTTCTCCTTTAATCTGTTACCATAAACTATGTTAATGGGGTGCCCAGCGGTACAGCAGTTAAGTGCGCACATTCTGCTTCAGCAGCCTCGGGTTCGCCAGTTTGGATCCCAGGTGCAGACATGGCACTGCTCATCAAGCCGTGCTGTGGTAGGCGACCCACATATAAAGTAGAGGAAGATGGGCACGGATGTTAGCTCAGGGCTGATCTTCCTCAAAAAGCAAACAAACAAACAATGTTAATGGATTTTATGTTGATTCATATTTACATTCCTTGGAAAAACTTAATGTGATGATTTAAAACTACATTGCTGATTTATGTTTACTAAATTTTATTCAAATTTCCACATCTATTCATAAGTGGGATAAGAAAATTATAGGCCATTGTCACACTCTCCTTAACTGTGTAACTCCTTGACTAGTATGACTAAGTCATCCTATTATCATAAAATTAATTAAATGTGTTCATTCATCTATTTCTAGAACAATGTGTATAAGATACTCGCTTCTATCTCTTGGAAGCTTGATAGACCATGACTAAAAAACCATCTGGATCCATCAAGTTTTGTTTGGTTTTGTATTTTGGTGGGTTGTCTTAACCACTTATTCATGTTTTTAATGACTATCTGTATAGACTTACAGTTTTACTTATAGTTTTCTATTTCTATTGAGTCAATTTTGATAAGATACATTATTCTAGGAAATTGCCCATTTCATACTAGTTTTTAAGATTTCTGGCCCAGTATTATTTTGTGTTTTGTTTAATTTTTAATTTACTTGTAGTTATGTTCTTTTTCATTACAAACGTTTTTGTGTGTTTGCCATCTCCACTCTATTTTTAATCAATCTTAACAGATACGTATTGTATTTGTTGTTTTCAAAGAACCAATATTTGGTTTTGTAGATTATATCTAGGTAATTTGTTTGTTTTCTACTTCAATAATTTCTAAATACATTTTTTATTATTTTTCTACATCTGCTTTCTTTGGGTTTACTCAGTTCAGTTTTTCTAACTTCTTCAGTTGGAACCTTATCTCAGATTTTTTTTTGTCTTTTCTCATTAAGCATTTCAGAATATAAATTTCCCTCAACACATTCCTCCTTTAGCTGCATTACGTTTCATCACCACTACCACCAATTTAATCCAACAGCAAATCTTACTGATTTTCTTTCCAAAATACATCTCAGATCCACCCACTGTGCTCTATCTTCTTGTTAAGATGATAGACTGATCACTGTATAAGCTTGCCACATGTCTCTACAGCCCTAAGACCTCTATATCCAAGTGCCCACTGAAAATCTCTATACCTATATGTTCCACAACATATCCAAAACTGAACTCATCTGCTTTTCTGCCCAATTTGACTCCTTCTCTTGTATTCCCCATTTCAATTTGGAACTTTGGAGAACATCCTAGACTACTTCTGCCTTACCCCTCATATCCACAAAATTACCAAGTATTAAAGATGCTATTTCTTTAACATCTCTTACTTCTGCCTCTTCCTTTCCATAATCCTCTGCTACTCCCCTTAGTTCAGGCCCTTGTTATATTTTTTTCTAACTGTGGCTAAGAGTCTCAACTGGATCCTCCTGCTACCAGTCAAATAATCCATCCTCCACATGCTGTCAGTGATTTTTCCAAATGTACATCTAATCATGTTACTGCTTAAATCTCTCAGAGCTCCAAATGACCAAGGTATAAAGTCCAAGCTCCTTAGAATGGCAGTCCACCATGAGCCACGTCTTATCTACTTTTCAATGGCTTGATTAACTGCTTGCAATTCGCAGAACATAGCAGACAATATCGGAGCTTCAAGCTTTCAAGTCTATTGGTCCTCTTGACCTTAATGAACCACACCCAATTACTTCACCCACCTCTTTCAAGACTTGGCTCAAGGGTTACCTCCTCTATGAAATGTCCCTTGGCCCCTGTCTGCCAGCCCCACAGGGAGAAGCAATCACTTTCACTTTTATGTCTCTACTCTATTCTGCAAATTTCTCAGAGACTGAAACATCTTACTGCAGTTGCCTGTGTATATGCCTATCTTCCCAACCAAGCTGTAAGCCTCTTAAGAGCAGATACAATGTCTTACTTGTCTGTGCATAATCAATATCTAGACACAAAATAGGTGATTTAAAAATGCAAGTTTGTTAAATGAATGAATCAAAT
Organism: Equus asinus; assembly: GCF_041296235.1. Classification (NCBI taxonomy): domain Eukaryota; kingdom Metazoa; phylum Chordata; class Mammalia; order Perissodactyla; family Equidae; genus Equus; species Equus asinus. Next base: position 23,104,179 of record NC_091803.1, read on the forward strand.
GAATCCAGACCTAAAACATAAACTAAAAAATAACCTAGAAAGTAATTATTGCAAGACTGCAGGATATAAGGCTAATATATTAAAGTTAATTGCTTTCTATATACCAGCAAAGAACAAGTTGAATTCCAAATTGAAAACACAATACAACTTATATCAGCACCCTCAAAGATAAATACTTAGGTACAAATCTAACAACGTACAAGATCTGTATGAAGAAAACTACAAAACCCTCATGAACAAAAGTGAATAAATAAGTGGACAGATATACCATGTTCATGGATAGAAAGACTCAATATGCCAAGATGTCAGTTCTTCCCAACTTTACTTACAGATTCAACACAATCCCAATCAAAATCCCAGCAAGTTATTTTGTGGACATCAACAAACTTACTCTAAAGTTTATATGGAGAGGTAAAAGAACCAGAATAGACAATACTGAAGGAGAAGAACAAAGTTGGACGACTGACTCTACATGACTTCCTATAATGCTCCAATAAGCAAGACATTGTGGTATTGGCAAAAGAACAGACAAATAGTTCAATGGAACAGAATACAGAGCCCAGAAATAGACCCACCGAAATAAAGTCAACTGATATTTGACAAAGGAGCAAAGACAAGTCTTTTCAACAAATGGTGCTGGAACTACTGGACATCCACATACAAAAAACTGAATCTAAACACAGACCTTACACCCTTCACAAAAGTGAACTCAAAATGGATCACATACCTGAATGTAATATACAAAACGATAAAACTCCTAGAAGACAATATAGGAGAAAACCTAGATGACCTTGAGTTTGGTGCTGACTTTTTAGATATGACACCAAAGGCACAATCCATGAAAGAAAGAATTGATAAGCTGCACTTCATTAAAATTAAGAACTTCTGCTCTACAAAAGACATTAAGAGAATGAGAAGGTAAGCATAGACTGGGAGAAAATATTTGCAAAAGACATATCTTATAAAAGACTATTATTCAAAATATACAAAGAACTCTTGAAACTCAACAATAAGAAAATAAACACAATTAAAAAATTGGCCAAAAATCTTAACAGACTCCTCATGAAAGAATATATACAAATGGAAAATCAGCAAATAAAAAGATGCTGCATATCATATGTCATCAGGAAATGCAAATTAAAACAGCAAGGAGATAACACTACACACATATTAGAATGGCCAAAACCCAAAACACTGACAATATCAAACACTGGCAAGGATGTGGAGCAACAGGAACACTCATTCATTACTGGTAGGAGTGCAAAATGGTACAGCCACTTTGGAAAACAGTTTGGTGATTTCTTACAAAACTAAACACATTCTTACCATATGATACAGCAACTTCACTCCTTAGTATTTGCCCAAAGGAGTTTAAAACTTATGTCCACACAAAAACCTGCACAGGGATGTTTAGAATACCTTTATTCATAATTGCTACAACTTGGAAGCAACCAAGATATCTTTTAGTGGGTGAACGGATAAACTAATATATCCAGATAATGGACTATCATTCAGCACTAAAAACAAACAAGCTATGAAGTCATGAAAAGGCATGGGGGAACCTTAAATGCATATTACTAAATGAAAGGTGCAAATCTGAAAGGCTATCTACTATATGATTTCAACTATATGACATTCTGGAAAAGGCAAAAAAAGATCAGTGGTTGCCAGAAGTTGCAGAAGAGAGGGAAGGATGAACAGGCAGAGCACAGAGGATTTTTAGATCAGTGAAAATACCCTGCACAATACTATAATGGTAGATACATATCTAAACTCCTAAAACATAGAACACCAATAGCGAACCCAAATGTAAACTATGGACTTTGGGGGATAATGACGTGTCACTACAGGTTCATTAACTGTAACAAATCTATCACTCTGCTTGGGGATGTTGACAATGGGGGAAGCTACACATGTGTGGAGGCCGAGTGTTATATGGGGAATCCCTGGACCTTCTTCTCAATTTTGCTGTGACCTGAAATCTGCTTTAAAAAACTGATTTTTTTAAAAACAAGTACAAATCTAGTAATGACCCTAAATAAGATTAATAAATGGATTCAGAAATGAAAATATCAATATTAAATTAGGCTTTCATTTATTAAGAAAGAACACAATCTGAATTGCATATAAAAAGAAATAGGGAGCAGAAAAGGAGAGAGACATTCCTTGTTGAGCTCCTCCTCCAACCAGGTCAGCAACATGCTGGAGTGAGCTCACCAGGACTCTCTCCCCTCCAAACTACAACCAAAGGAAGAACTGAATTACAACCAAAAAATCCTAGTAACACAGAGATTGTCAGAGACCCACAGCAGCCAAATGACAGAGGGCAGAGACGCTGGAGCCGTACTCAGAGGAGCTGTCACGGGGTAAGAGAGAACTTCACTCCCTCCCCTAGAGACTGGGATTGCTGCCACGGGTGAGGGAAGGAGCGGGGGACGGGCCACATGTCCGTGGGATCATCCAGGACTCCCACTGCCCGTGCAGCAGGAACCCTCTATCGGGGGAAAGCTTTCGTGTGGGGGGACCCCCATCAAGCCAGGGCCCCAGGAAACCAGAGAGTGAGAGCTGATCAGAATCCAGGTCTGTGCCCAAGAAAAAGTGCCCCTCCTCCCCCAATCCACGCTGCGCACCGCCATTGCGGCTAAAGGCAGAGGGCTTAAAATGTAGAAATTCTATGAGAATTATCTGACTCCATTAGAAATGGCAACATAAGCATAAAGGGTGTCCCAGAAGAATAAGAGAGAGAGAAAGCAGAGAGTTTATTTAAAAAAATAATAGCAGAAAACTTCCCAAACCTGGGGAAGGAACTGGATATACAAATCCTTGAAGTTATAAGAACAGCCAATTATCTCAATGCAAAAATATCTTCTCCAAAACACATGCTAAAACTGTCAAAAGTCAATGACAAAGAAAGGTTATTAAAGGAAGCCAGGAGGGAGAAAACAATAACCTACAAGGTAACTCACATTAAGCAGATTTCTCAACAGAAAACTCTACAGTCCAGGACAGAGTAGAAAAACACATTTAAAACACTTAAAGATAAAAACTGTCAGCCAAGAATACTCTACCCAGCAAAGTTATCTTTCAGATATGAAGGATAAATAAAGGCTTTCCCAGACAAACAAAAGCTGAGGGAGTTCATCACCACTAGACCTGCCTTACAAGAAATGTTGAAAGTAGCTCTCCTAACACAAAAAGGCAAAGGTATACAAAGTTTTGAGCAAGGTGATAAATAGAATCAGAAAATGGCAACTCTGTATCATCAGAATAGGTTAGTAAACACTTATAAAGGACAAAGGGAAAGGAAGCACTAAAAATAACCATTTCAATTTGGTAACAAACTCACAATACAAAAAGGGATAATTTGTGATAAAAAAAGAAGGGAAGAGGAAAAGGATGAAATGTGCATAGGCAAATGAAGATGATATCAACAAAAAAAGGACTCTTTCACTTATGAGACCTTTTATACAAACCTCATAGTAACCACAAAGCAAAAATTCAGAGCAGAGTCACAAAACATAAAAATAGAGGAAACTGAAAACCATATCACAGAAAACCACCGAACCAAAATGGCAGACAGAAACACAAGGAAAAAGAAATAATGGAAACAAAGAGCAATGAGAAAACAAATGCTAAAATAGCACTAAGTCCTCATATATCAGTAATCACACTAAATGTACATTACGGTGAATTTACATTTGATTGTGAATTTGATTGAATTCACCAATCAAAAGACAGACTGGCTGGATGGATTAAAAAACAAGACCCAACAATATGTTGCCTCCAGGAGACCCTTCTTAGCTATAAAAACAAACATAAGCTCAAAGTGAAGGGATGGAAACTGATACTCCAAGCAAATAGCAACCAAAAGAAAGCAGATGTAGCCAAACTTACAGCAGACAAAATAGCCTTCAAGCTAAGAAAGATAACAAGAGACAAAGATGGACATTACATAATGATAAAAAAATCAATCTATCAAGAAGACATAATACTTATTAATATATATGCACCTAACATAGGATCACCAAAGTATATAAAGCAACTATTAACAGACCTACAGGGAGAAATTGACAGCAATACAATAACAAGAGGGTTTTATTACCCCACTTACATCAATGGATGTAACACCCCCTCTCCACCAAGGAAGTGGAACAAGGGAAGAGAAAGCTCTCTTCCTCCCCAAAGGACAGCATCCCAGGTATTGCACGTGGCCTCCAAGAGGAAAGTGAGGAGGGAGCAGCAGCCCTTAACAAGAACACCATGGATATCCAAAGTCCAAAAACCCCACGTGACTAGCTACTGCAGCGGTGTCTTCATCAAGCCAACACCCCAGGAGAACAGATAGTGAAGGCAGAGTGAGAAGCCCCTGAGATCACACAGGAGAAAGAAAGAGCTCCTCCCCCATACCAGGAAACCCAGCCCCTCACCTGGAAGCTGTCCTGTGGATCACAGCAGGCTCAGAATATGCAGCTCTTGACCTACAGCCCATGCCAACAGGTGGAAGCAGCAATCAAATACTACCACAATGCAGATGCACAAATCCACACCATCTGGCAGTATGAAAAAATGTACTAAGTCTCCAGACCAGAAGGAAAATGACAAGTACCCAGAAATCAATCCTGAGACACAAAAATCTACAACCTAAATGACAGAATTCAAAATAGCTGTCATTAAAAAACTCATCAAGTTACCAGAGAATGCAGATAGATAATTCAACGAGCTCAGGAGCTACTTCACAAAAGAGATTGAAACTATAAATAGCCAATGAGAAATACTGGAGATGAAAAACCCAACTGATGAGATAAGGCAGAATAAGGATTCCCTGGACAACAGAGCTGATATCATGGAGGAACAAATCAGCAAAATTGAGGGCAGAAACATAGAAATGCTTCAGATGGAGGAGGAGAGAGATGTAAGACTAAAAAGAAATGAATGAAGTCTCTGAGAAATATCTGACTCAACCAGGAAATTCAACATAAAGATTATAGGTATTGCAGAGGGAGGAGGAGAATGGAGCAGTAGGCTTATGCAAGGAAACAACAGCAGAGAACTTCCCAAACCTGAGGCAGGAAATGAAAAGCCACGTGAAAGAGGCCACCAGATCTCCTAACTATATCAATGTAAAAAGACCTACTGCAAAGCATATAGTAGTAAAACTGGCAAAAGTCAATGAGGAAGAAAAATTACTAAAGGCAGCAAGGGAAAACAAGTAACTTGCAAAGGAACCCCTATCAGGCATTCAGGGGATTTCTCAGCAGAAACCTTACAGGTTAGGATAGAATGGAATGGTTAATTCAAATCTTTGAAACACAAAAACTTTCAGCCAAGAACACTCTACGCAGCGAAAATATCCTTCAGATATGGAGAAATAAAAACCTTCCCAGATAAACAAAAGCTAAGCGAGTTCATCTGCAACAAGACACACCCCTCCCCAACAAGAAATCCTCAAGAAGGCCCTCATACCTGAAAAGAAAAAAAAAGAAGAAAGGGGTTAAAAGCCCTGAATAAGGAGATAAATAAGTAGACAAAAGCAGAAAATTGTAGCTATCCATCAGAACAGGTTACCAAATATTCAAGTAAAACATTAAGGAAAAAGGGAAGGAAAACACCAAAAACAAAAATAATCTTGTCATTTTAACCATAAATTCACAACTCAAGATGGAATAAGAAGTGACAAACACAACTTAGGAGAAGAATAGGAAAGGGACTGAATCCGCTTAGTTTAAGGAAATAAGAGGTCATCAAAAAATGGACTATCTCATTTATGAGATTTTGCATACAAACCTCATGGTAACCTCTGAACAAAAAAGTGGGATAGAGACACAAATAATAAATAAGGAGAAAACTAAGAAATCCAGCAAAAAAACCCCACCTAACCAAATTGGCAGTCCGAAGTACATAGGACGAAAAACAAAGGACATGCAGGAGAACTGGAAAACGAGTGAGAAAATGGCAGCATTAAGCCCTCATATATCAATATTCACTCTAAATGTAAATGGATTGAATTCTCCAATAAAAAGACACAGAGTAGGAGTTATATCAGCATCATGGCGAATCAGCTTGCCTGGGACTCCTCCTCCCCTCCAACATACACAAAAAGGAGCAACCACATTCCAACAGAAAATACCCTAAAAGCAGAAAAATCCTCAGAGAGTCACAGCAGCCACACGACAGAGGGCAGAGAGGCTGGAGCAGCCCTCAGAGGAGCTGGAATGGGGTAGGAGAAAACTTCGCTCCCTCCCCTAAAGACCGGGATAGCTGCCACGGGAGGCTACATGAGGGAAGGAGTGGGGGAGGGGTCGCACATCAGTGGGATCACCCAGGACTCCCTAGGGCCCTTGCAGCCTAGAGGAGAGCCCTCTAACGTGAAGGGTGAAAGCTTTCGTGTGGGGGTGACATCATCAAGCCAAGACCCCAGGGGACCAGACAGCAAGAGTTGATCAGGAAACCCAGGACTGCACGCAGGGGAAAGCACCCCTCCCCCAACCCACACTGTGGCATCTCCGCTGAAGGCAGAGAGCTCAGAATATGTGGCTCTCGACACCCATCCAGTGGCGACAGGCTGTAACTGCAACCGAATAATATCACAACGGGAAAGACCTGTCATTCCAGCATCAGACAATTCATCAAATCTCCAGATCAGGGAGAAAAAAAGCACCCAGAAATCAGTCCTGAAGATGCAGAAATAAGTAAACTAAATGCCAATGAATTCAAAATAGCTATCATCAAAAAACTCAATGAGGTAAAATATAGGGAAACAATTCAACGAGTTCAGGAGCTACTTCACAAAAGAGATTTAAACTATAAAGAAGAATAAATCAGAAATATTAGAGATGAAAGACACAATGGAAGAGAAAAAACAAAATACAGATTCCCTGAATGCTCGTGTGGACACCAGAGAGATGCAAATCAGCATAATCAAAGATAGATATGTTGAAATGCTCCAGACAGAGGAGAGAGAACTGAGACTAAAAAGAAATGAAGAAAGTCTCTGAGAAATATGCCACTCAACGAGGAAATGTGACATAAGAATTATAGGTGTCCCAGAAGGTGAAGAGAAGGAGAACGGAGCAGAAAGCGTGCTCAAAGAAATAATAGCAGAGAAGTTCCCAAATCTGGGGAATGAGAGGGAAATGTGTGGGGAGGAAGCTTTCAGATTTCCTAGATTTGTCAACGGAAAAACACCTACTGCAAGGCATATAGTAGTAAAAATGGCAAAAATAAATGACAAAGAAAGAATACTCAGGGCAGCAAGGCAGAAGAAAATAACCTACAAAGGAACCCCTATCAGGCTTTCAGCAGATTTCTCTGCAGAAACCTTGCAGGCTAGGAGAAAATGGAACAACATATTCAAAACTTTAAAAGATAAAAATCTCCAGTCAAGAATAGTCTATCCAGCAAAAATATCCTTCAGATATAAGAGAGACACTAAATCTTTCCCAAACAAAAGCTAAGGGAGTTCATAGCCACAAGACAAACACCCCCCAAGAAATCCTCAAGAAGGCCCTGATAGCTGAAAAAAGAAAAAAAGGGAGAAAGGGGGTCACAAAACACAGAGTAAGGAGCTAAATAGGTAGACAGAATCAGAATAGGGCAGCAAATATTTAAGTATACCATTCGGCTAAAGGAAAGGAAAACACTAAAAAGAAAGATAATCTTGTCACTTTAACCACAAACTCACAACACAAGCTGGAATAAAATATACTAATAACAACTTAGGAGGGGAGGAGGAAAGGGACTGAATCAGTTTAGACCAAGGAAATCAGAGACCATCAGAAATTGGACTATGTTATGCATAAGATTCTGAATACAAACTTCAGAGTAGCCACTAAATTAAAAAGCAGAACAGAGACACAAAAAATAAAGAAAGAAAAAACTAAGAAACACAGCATAAAAAACTGCATAATTCAATGGGTAGACCAAAACACACAGAACGAGAAACAAAAGAAATGCTGGAAAACCAGAAAGTGAGTGATATAATGACAGCACTAAGCCCTTATACATCAATAATCACCCTCAATGTAAACAGATTGAACTCTCCAATAAAAAGGCACATGGTGGCAAGATGGATTAAAGAACTAGATCCAACAACTTGTTGCCTTCAGGAAACACATCTCAGCTCCAATGACAAATACAGGCTCAGAGAAGGGGTGGAAAATGATACTCCAAGGTAATGGCAGACAAAAGAAAGCAGGTGTGGCAATAGTTTTATCAGACAAAACAGACTTCAAGATAAGGCAGGTAAAGAGAGACAAAGAGGGGCAATATATAATGATCAAAGGAACACTCCATTAAGAAAAAATAACGCTTATAAATATCTATGCACCCAACACAGGAGCACCAAAGTTCATAAAGCAACTATTAACAAACCTAAAAGAAGATATTAAAAATAACACAATAAAAGTAGGAGACCTCAGCACCACACTCACATCATTGGACAGATCATCCAGACAGAAAATCAACAAGGAAACAGTGGAATTAAACGAAAAGCTGAAACAGTTGGACTTAATAGACATATAAATTAAAAAAAATTGAAATAATAACAAGCATATTCTCCAATCATAATGCTATAAAGCTAGAAATTAATTACAAGAAAAAAGCTGAGAAAGGGACAAAGATGTGGAGACTAAACAAAATGCTACTGAACAACAGAAGCATCATTGAAGAAATTAAAGGAGAGATCAAATATCTGGAGACAAATGAAAATGAAAACACACCATACAAACTCATATGGGATGCAGCAAAAGTGGTATTTGAGGGAAATTCATCACAATACAGGCTCACCTTACCAAACAAGAAAAATCCCAAATAAGTAATTTCAAACTACACCTAACTGATTTAGAAAAAGATGAACAAACAAGCCCAAAGTCAGGTGAAGGAGGGAAATAATAAAAGAGCAGAAATCAATGAAACCGAAACAAAAAAGACAGTAGAAAGGATCAATGAAACAAAGATCTGGTTCTTTGAGAAGATAAACAAAATTGACAAACATCTAGCCAGACTTACAAAGAAAAAGCTTACTTACTATGAAAAGCTATATGCCAACAAATTAGACAATCTAGAAGAAATGGATACATTCTTAGACTGTTAAAACCTCCCAAAGCTGAATCAAGAAGAGACAAATAATCTGAATAGACCAATGACAAGTAAAGAGATTGAAAAAGTAATCAAACGCATCCCAAAAAATAAAAGTCCAGGACCAGACAGCTTCCCTACCATTCTACCAAACATTCAAAGAGGATTTAATACCTATCCCTCTCAAACTATTCCAAAAAATTATGGAAGATGGAACACTTCCTAATACATTCGATGAGGCCAATATCACCCAGATACCAAACCTGACAAGGCCAACACAAAAAAGGACAACTACAGGCCAATATCACTGATGCACATAGATGCAAAAATCTTCAACAAAACATTGGCAACCCAAATACAGGAATACAACAAAAAGATCATATACCATGATCAAATGGCATTTATACCAGAGACACAGGGAGCAATCAACATCTGCAGATCAATAAATGTGGTACATACCATTAACAAAATGATGAATAAAAATCACACGATCATCTACATAGATGCAGAGAAAACATTTGACAAGATCCAAAAGCCATTTATGATAAAAACTCTTAACAAAATGGGGATAGAAGGAAATTACCTCAACACAATAAAGGCCATGTATGACAAACCCACAGCCATCATACTCAATGGGAAAAACCTGAACACCATCTCTCTGAGAACAGAAACAAGACAAGGGTGCCCACTCTCACCATTCTTATTCAACATTGTACTGGAGGTTTTGGCCAGAGCAATTAAGCAAGAAAAAGGAATCCAAATAGGAAACGAAGAAGTAAAACTCTCACTGCTTGCAGATGACATGATTTTATATATAGAAAACCCTAAAGAATCCACTGGAAAACTATTAGAAATAATCAACAACTACAGTAAAGTTGCAGGGTAGAAAATTAACTTACAAAAATCAGTTGCATTTCTATACTCTAATAATGAACTAACAGAAAGAGAACTCCAGAATAAAATCTCATTTACAATAACAAAAAGAATAAAATATCTAGGAGTAAATTTAAGCAAGGAGGTGAAAGACACATACAAAGAAAACTATAAGACATTATTGAAAGAAATTGATAATGACAAAGAAATTCCATGTACATGGACCAGAAGAATAAACGTAGCTAAAATATCCATACTACCCAAAGCAATCTATAGATTCAATGCAATCCAAGTCAGAATCCCAATGACATTCTTCATAGAAATAGAACAAAGAGTCTTAAAATTCATGGGGGGCAACAAAAGACCCCACATAGTTAGAGCAATCCTGAGAAAAAGAACAAAGCTGGAGGCATCACAATCCCTGACTTCAAAATGTACTACAAAGCTATAGTACTCAAATCAGCATGGTACTGGTACAAAAACAGGCACATAGATGAATGGAACAGAACTGAAAGCCCAGAAATAAAATCACACATCTATGGACAGTTAATATTTGACACAAGAGCCAGGAATATGCAATAGGGAAAGACAGTCTCTTCAATAAATGGTGTTGGGAAAACTGGACAGTGACAGGCAAGACAATGAAAGTAGACCATTATCTTATGCAATACACAAAAATAAACTCAAAATAGATCAGACTTGAAGGTAAGACCTGAAGCCATGAAACTTCTGGAAGAAAACATAGGTAGTACACTCTTTGACATCTATCTTAAAAGGATCTTTTCGAATACCAGGTCTTCTCAGACAAGTGGGACTTCATCACACTAAAGAGCTTCCGTAAGGCAAAGGAAATCAGGATCAAAACAAAAAGACAACTCATCAACTGGGAGAACTTATTGGCAAATCATATATCCGATAAGGGGTTAATCTCCATAATATATAAAGAACTCACACAACTGAACAACAAAAAAACAACCTGATCAACAAATGGGCAGAGAATATGAACAGACATTTCTCCAAAGAAGACAGACACATGGCCAATAGGCATATGAAAAGATGTTCAACATTACTAATCATCAGGGAAATGCAAATCAAAACTACACTAGGATATCACCTTATATCTGTTAAAAAGGCTATAATCAGGAGCCCACCTGGTGGTACAGCAGTTAAGTTTGCACGTTCCGCTTCAGCGGCCTGGGGTTCGCTGGTTCGGATCCCATGCCGAACCTACGCAACACTTGTCAAGCCATGCTGCAGTAGGTGTTGCACATATAAAGTACAGGAAGATTGGCACAGATGTTAGCTCAGGGCCAGTCTTCCTGAGCAAAAAAGAGGAGGACTGGCAGCAGATGTTAGCTCACGGCTAATTTTCCTCAAAAAACAAACAAACAGGAAATGGCTATAATCACTAAGACAAAAAATAACAAATGTTGGAGAGATTGTAGAGAAAAGGGAACTCTCATACACTGCCGGTGGGAATGCAAACTGGGGCAGCCACTATGGAAAACAGTATGGAGATTTCTCAAAAAACTAAAAATAGAAATCCCATATGACCCAACTATCCCACTACTGGGTATTTATCCAAAGAACTTGAAATCAACAATTCAAACTGACTATGCATCCCTATGTTCATTGCAGCATTATTCACAATAGCCAAGATGTGGAAGCAACCCAAGCGCCCATCGACTGATGAATGGATGAAGAAGATGTGGTAAATATATACAATGGAATACTACTCCGCCATAAAAAAAGACAAAATTGTCCCATTCACAACAACATGGATGGCCCTGGAGGGAATTACGTTAAGCAAAATAAACCAGACAGAGAAAGACAAACACCACATGATTTCACTCATATGTGGAAGACAGACAAACACACGGACAAAGAGAACAGTTCACTGGTTACCAGGAAGGGGGCTGGAGGATTGGCACAGGAAGTGAAGGGGAGCACTTACATGGTGACGGACAAGTAATAATGCACAACTGAAATTTCACGATGTTGTAAACTACTATGAACTCAATAAAAAAAGTTAAATTAAAAATGGAACTACCATTTGATCCAACTACCCCACTTCCGGCTAATTATCTAAAGAATACAAAAACACTAATTTGAAAAGATATACGCATCCCTATGCTCACTGCAGCATTATTTACAATAGCCAAGATACAGACACAACCAAAGTGGTTCACTGATGAATTAATGAATAAAGAAACTGTGCTATATACATATATATATATACACACACACACACACACACACACACACAATAGAATACGACAGCCATAAAAATGAATGAAATCTTGATATTTCCAACAACATGAACGGACCTTGTGGGTATCATGCTAAGCGAAAAAAGTCAGAAGGAAAAAGACAAATACCATATGATTTCACTCATATGTGGAATCTAAAACAAACAAAAAAAACAAAACGAAACTCATAGACAGAGAGCATACACTGTGGCTACCAGAGGGAAAAGGAGTTGGAGGGTGGGCACAAGCGTTGTGAAGGGAGGTCAAATTGTAGGGTGATGGATGGTTATCTAGACTTTTGGAGATTATCACTTTGTAATGTACACAGATGTCGAATTATAAGGTTGTACACCTGAAACTTATATAATACAAAAAAAGAATCTAAAGTAACATTCACAAAATAAAGGCTATTTCAGGTTTTTTAAGTATGAGAGAGTATATTTATATATGCAAGCATCCACATGGGAAAAAAGACAACATATCCTCAAATGTAAACAGCAGTGATTATCTCTAGCTGGTGAGATTACATTATTTTTCTTCTTTGTTTATGTTTTTTTAAAATATCCATCATGAATATGTATCTCCTTTGTAATAATTTCTAACAATAAAATATATTTTTATATAAAAATATAAAAACAAAATTTATCATATATAAATTTTATATATTATATAAAATTTAAAAACAAAAACATAAAATTTATAAATATAAATAATCTTCATTTGATCCTGCAAGACTGGTGGCCAAAATAAAACTTCATTAAATCTTAATTCCACTCATTTTCTTCATTAATAAAGGCAATAAATAGGAAAAAACAGAACTTCAGAGTGATTTCTTAAACCAACCTAGAAAAAAAAAATAGAAAACAACATGATCCTCTAAAACCAGAATGGTCCTGGTACTACAAAAAGGCAAAGCTTAACTTGCACTGATTTGTGGTTAGAGGGATCTGTGAGAAACCAAGAATAAAATGAGAAATAACATTTAGACTAGGCTCCTCCACACAATCCAGTACTGTGTGCTCCTGGGGCAGGCGGTGCACAGAGGTTTTCCAGAGAAGCAGAGGCTCCTCCATTAGGGCAGAGGTTGAGAAGCCAGTGGAGGATGTGACCGTGAGCCAAACGGGTGCCCAGGATGGTGAGGTGTCCTGCAAGGCAAGGGAGAAGAGATTCAAAAAGCGAGAGGTACCAGCCAAATGTTGCTGAGAAGTGAACAAGAGTAAGAAAAGAAGGACCTCTGAGCCTCTCTGTTCTTTAAAAGCATGCAAGTGAAATTGAGCTTGCATAATCCTCTATCTGGCAAGATCACTGATGACCTCTGAAATCATCCTCTAGGAGGGGAGAAATCAAATGGAAAGGAGATAAGAACAAGGATGAGGACACTGAGGGACTAAGTGAACACCACTGGTTCAAATGAAAGGGACAAGAGACAGTGGGGTCAAAAGAAGTGAGGAAACAAACACATTTGTAAGCAGAGAACAGAGCCAGGAAAAAGAGGCTGGTCTCCCAAGGGACCAGGGAGGGCAGAAATATCTAATTTGCAACTTGATTATAATATTTTATTAGAAAGGAAGTAAATTAACACCCATTATGCCAGATACACGAGTCCTTTCACAGTCTCCCTCCCTCCCTCTGAAGCCCGTTTATACCACATGGCTACTTCTCCAGGTTTAAAACTAGAATCTTTGGACAGGATAGGGAGTCCATATTCCCAGATAATATCTCCTAAATAGCTCCTAACATTTTCAATTAAGATACACTAAAACACTACCTGAGACCCAAACCAAAAAGTTCACTTCTCATGAACAAAATCACCATTCATCTTAAACTAGATTTTTGACCTCAGGCTAAATGCAAAATTCCTTAAAGCTCTCCTATAAAGTCATGCCCTTTTCAAAGTTTTGAAGAGACTAAGTGTTGGGGGACACGGGGGGAAGGCCATAGGGAGAATGAGAGAGAGGGGAGGATGAGAGCACAAGCTTGCTCTATATGCCCACCTCGGCAAACACACTGGTCTTGTGCTAGGACAGGATGGCAGGAACTCACTTTGATGCGAGAGGTCCATTTGGAATGTAAAAATTAAAGTAGCATTTCTCAAATATCCTGTGATGTTTGAGATATTCAAAGGGCTTTAAGGCTGGGGGCTGCAAACCCTGAGTCTAATAAAGAACATTAATGGATGTGGTGCCAGATCATCTAAAACTTAGCAGAGATGAAGATATGCGCTCTATCAAAGAAACCCCGTGCAACCTCAAGCACCCAGCTACCTCAGCACTGAGTAAAAACCATCCTCATTCCCCCACCATGAAGCAGTGAGTGTAGGCAGACAGATCCTCAGAGAGGCAAATGAGTAGCAAGGAAGACAAAGGAAAACTTGAAGGTCTCCAGTAAGACCTCGCGCTAGGTCTAAAGACCTAGTAAGGGCTCAGATGCTAAAGCCACTCTGAGTTTCAGGCCTTAACTCACCTCCATGTGGGATTTGACACTGAGAGCCACGCCGCCTTCGGGCTTCCAGGACCTCACTCTCCTGGCTTTCGTTTTACTTCTGTGGCCACCCCTTCCTTCTCACTCTTCTTCCAAATTCCCCCTGAGTTCTTGCTGGGCCTCTGCTCAAGGTGGACACGCTCATTCAGAGCTTCCTGTCAGTTTTATGTATCTCCTCACTCCAGATCCAAACATCCACCTACTGAAGCTCCCTCCTTAGATGACCCACAGGCACCTTGCACCAACAAGGCCAAAATCCATCCCAAGTCGCCAAATCAGCTCCTCCCCATAAGGAAAGACAGCCATCTACCCAGTGACCCCTGCCAGCCATTTCTGACTCTCTCACTCTCCTACAACCAGTTATCAGTGACCAGTCCGTTCCCACATCTTAAATGTCTCTCACAAGTCGCTCTCACTCCCTCCCAAATGACACTGCCTTCGTCAGCCAAACTGCACTCCAAATGCAGCCTGCTCCTGCTGTCTCTCGTTGTTAGGATGTTGTCTCTGGAGTCTCTCTACGTCGGCAGTGCCCGGCACTGAGAAGGTGCTTAACAGTAACACCTAACATTATTGCCAACTTTTTGTGAGAGAGGCACACCGTTCTAAGACTTTTGCACCTGTTTTATGATCCTCACAACATCTGTATTTTACAAATGAGGAAATTAAGGCAAAAGAAAGTTAGCTAATTTGCCCAAGGTCACACAGTAGTAACTGAACTAGAGTCAACCAGCCAGCCTCCAGAGCCCACGCATTAACCATTAGGCATGCTACTGCCTCCCAACAAATGTGATGGGTTTGAATAAAAAGTCAATCCCATCAAATGAAATAAAAACTGAAAAGTATCCATACAATTTTGCAATCAAGACACCAATAGTGATGTAAGTGAAACCCCTTTCATTAGGGAGATGTGAAGGCAGAAACCACATTACAAAGGGTTAAGGAGAGAGTGAGAGAGCAGCATTTTTAACAGCTACCACTTAAAACGTGCCATGTGCCAGACACCATGCCAAGTGCTTTACATACATTATTTTTCAATCTTCACAATACTCCTAGGTAGACGTTACTATCCTCATTTTACAGAAAAGGAAAATAAAAGAAGTAATTTGTACAAGGTTATATTTCAAAGAAATGGCAGAGACAGACTGTGACTTAATTCATCTGACCCCAAAAGCTGTGCCATCAATCACAACACCAGGGTGGATAAGCAGGTTTCAAAAGTCAAATGCCAAGTTGAAAAGCAAAAAAAAAAAAAAAAAAAAAAAAAAAAAAAAAATCACATGTCACAGATACATAAAGTGTATTTTAGTCATTGACTTCCATAAAAGCACAATTAGGATCAATTTTTTGAAGTTTAAAATGGTTAACTTATTTTCCATCTCTTTAGCAAAGCAACGCCCATCTCACTCAGCACTCTCATCAATTAGAGCATAAAGCAAAGGTGAGTGGAATCTTCTACCAATGGTTTCTTGTTTCTTAATCTAATACAATTCACAGTGCAGAAGAAACTTTCACAATAACTCACGTTTAAATGATCAAAAGAGAAACTACAACAGAAAGCATCAACTTTTAGTTGCTAAACATGCATTTCAGGCAACTTCGGTACTCGAATAAAGACAAAAAGGGAAGAACAACATGGGCTGATATAATTACATATCTGTAACCAGACTTATTCCCAAAATTCAGACTTCAGCTGTATTTCTACTCATAACGAATGAATGCATTGTTCTATTTTCAAAGTCATGATATAAAATCATGGTAACTTCCAACATGCCCCCTCTTTTTTAAAAAATAAATTCACCACAGTCCCAAAATTGAAAATCTCTTTATTCTTCAATTTTTTAATTGCTGACATCCTAAAAGACAAATTAAAAGTATCCTCATATTAAAATTTAATGATTTGGGGTTTAATTAACAGATATTTAAGAAAACAAACTATAAGCAATAACAAGATTAAATGAACACTACAAGCTCAATATAAAATTATATTATTACATCCAAACTCAATGTAAAAACTGGGAAATGTTTTGAAAATAGTACTTTTAACCAAACAGCACAAAAGTCCAACTAGCAAATGACAGTCCTTTGGAGACTATCATCAGCAAAGGTCACTGTGTAGTCCCCAGGACTACATTTAGCTTTGTAATCATACACAGAAAGAGCTATAGACCTCTTCTCAAATTTAGTCAATTTGTACATGTGGAAAGATAATTTAAGGATTTCCATGTTTATCAAAATAACTCCTAAATGAAAATTCAATTTGCTAAAAATCCTATCTTTCCTTCATTTCCTTTTTTTTCATTTTAACTGGAATGCCATAGCAAAAAATAAAATAAAATAAAATAAAAATCTTAAAGCCCTCTCACACAGCAATAGAATTCTGTGGCATGTTAACATTGCCAAAAAAACATCCCATAGATCTGCCATCCCCTGTAATATGACATGCTGTGCCCCCTGTTAGGACCACCCTTTTTCAGATGCTTGTCTATAATGAGAAGGAGATAGAGAAGTGGGTAGAGAGAAGGTAGAAGAGTCAAAAAAAAAAAAGCATTAGAAATTTAAGATAATGTAGTCCTGAGCATGTTAAAAGAAAGGCTAAGGCTGAAGCAAGTGAGGTCCGGAGACTAGTCACAAGGTTCCAGAGCAATTTCATGGCATCATGTGTGAACGGCTTCAAAGGTTCAATAATATTGGGTAAGAGAAACAAACAGCATCTCCGTGAAGTGAACTAGGTGTCACTAAAAACACTCAGGGGATGGCTAAGGAGCTTGCCGTTTATCACTTGACTGTAGCCAGAGTGGCAGAGACAGTACTAGAGCTGTGCTCCCGCAAATGAAACACAGGCACTGAAACAACTTGCAGACACCAAATTTAATTTCCTGATTGTTAACACCAGACAGGAATTACAATCAGCATCTTCTTCAATGTCCTTAAAATAAGCTAAGTACTGCTTTATGTCATTGGCTGCTTAACAGAACAAGAAAAACTCATCAAATGCAAACAATCCTTTGATACCCAGAAGCCAGACTGGGTAGCACATGCTTTTCTGTCTTAGAAAAGCAACGAATCCTTACCTGGCTGCCTCTGTCAATACTTCTAGATACCTACTGACCAGCTACCCAGCCTGGGTGCTGTTCCGCCAACTGCCCCTAGCTCTTTCATTTCCCAGCTAATTCTGAATAACCCAAATCCTCCTGATCCTTCGAGGTCCACCTCAAAACTCATTTCCTTTATGAAGCCTTTTCTTATCCTGACCATAACGAAATCCCTAATAGTTGTTAGCTCCATAGGGCAATTAAATCCTCTCACATTTTACAGCCTATTGCTTTCTCTAAGTAAGTTCCTTGCAGGGAGAAACTATATTTGAACTTAGGTCTCTCTTCCCTGCAGCAGCTGCAGCTACAGTCCAAACAGAGAAGGTGCGCTCAATCAGCATTTGGTAAGCTCAGTACCCAGCTGCAGGTGGCAGCTCTGATTCCGGTCTACCTCAATTAGGCCACAGAAATTCTTCCCACACTTTTACTAGGAAGTCAACACACTGCCTCCTTACTCCTAGAGAGTAAATAGGCTTGGAATGACGAAGTATATCCTAGCTGCACAACAGATCTATTTCCTTTTGGAATCCTTAAATGAAGTGTGGATGCAGGAAGGTGCTCTCACCTTTCAAGCACTGACATCTACAGCTGGGATACAAATGCTCAGACCCCAAGCTGACCAAGAGTGCTATAGGGATGAACCAGTTTATCAAATATTCATCATCAGTCCTGGAGCGTTTCCTCCCACTACCTCCCATAGCAGCTCACCTTTGAGGCAGGAAAGTAGCAATTCAGGAGGAGCCACAATCTTTCCTGCTTTAGCAGGCTGCAAAGCAGCTCATCATTCATCACTCAGTGAGGGCTGTAATCTACTAGTTGAGAACTACAGACATTAGATTCTTCAACAAGAGCCCCCCTCACCAGCTGTCCATCGGTTATGGTGTTCACACAATTCAAAACCGCACAACAGGCCTAGTTTTATTTCTGACGGTGCCTAGCAAGGAAACTAGAACTACATTCCTCGGGATGACCCTAAAGCTACTCATTCTATTAAAATACGACTACAAATAAGAAACCATCCCATCTCTAGATATTTACCAAGTTTGACACGTATAATATGCCACTATTTCACTTTTAAGTTTTTGCACATACGTGAGTCTGTCCCTCCCATCTTCTTTCTGAAATGTGTATAATTCGCAAACGGAGAAGTAACGCAAACACTACCCAAAGTCAAAAACAGCAAACTACCAAAATGTTCCCCGTGCCAAATCCAAATGATCCAGGCCTCAGCTCCATATGCTGGCAGTCTCACCATCTCGGGGGGGGGGGGGGGGGGTGAGGGAGTGGTGAGGGAGAGCCCTTGCTCCGGGGATGCGGGTGGACAAATCCCGGCGGCGGGTGACCAGGCCAAGGCCACCAGCGCAGGCCAGTCCCAGGCTGAGGCGCGCGACCCCCACCAGCAGCTGGGGCGGGGGCTGCAGCCCCGAAAAGCGACGAAGAAACCCGCCGGAAGGGCCGCTCCGGAGCAGCGCGGCCCCTCCCGGCCTCGCGGCCAGCCCCGGCTGAGCCCCGACCCCAGCCCGCCCGCCCCGGCTCACCACGCCCCGGTGGGCAGCGGCGCGCCCCGGCCCGGCCGGGCCAGCTGCTCGGCGGACGCCCGCGGACGCCCAGGGCTCACTCGCGACGGCGCGCGGCGGGCCCGGGGCCGCTCGGCACCATCCTCCCCAGCGCGCCGGCCGCAGCGCCTGGCTCCACGGGACAGCCGCGAGCCCCAGGCCAGTCTGCCTCACGCCGCCGCGACACGGGCCCGCCTGGGATCCGGCAGCCGCGGTTTCCGGGTAGGAAAAAAAAAAAAAAAGCCACCGCCCACGCTGCCGTGACCTCCGACACCTGGCGCCCAACGGCAGCGCGGCTGGGACAAGATTCCTCAGTCGAGGGTGGAGGAGACCACGTTTCCTGGTTGGGTCACAAGGGGGGCTTGCAACCGAGCACGTGGGCTGTGTGCGTGCAGGCATGGAGTATGTGTTTCTGCGTGTGAGTGTGCTGTTGTGAGAGTGGGACTGTGGTAATGTCACCGACTAGTTGCCGCGAGGAACTCAAGGGTGGGTTTGAAAGCGTTTAACTGTTTTTCCAAAATTTTTTTTTTCCTTTTGTTACATCAAGGAGATGTAATCAACAACCACCTTGAACCAGACCAAGCCTCACCACAAGAGCTATGCCTAAGACCTTTGCCTTTTTTTGGAGGGGGGAGGGGGGAAGATTAGCCCTGAGCTAACATATGCCAATCCTCTTCTTTTTGCTGAGGAAGGCTGGCCCTGAGCGAACATCCATGCCCATCCTCCTCTACTTTATATGTGGGACGCCTGCCACAGCATGGCTTGCCGAGAGGTGCCATGTCCGCACCGGGGATCTGAACTGGCGAACCCTGGGCCGCCCAAGCAGAACCTGCGAACTTAACCGCTGCGCCGCAGGGCCAGCCCCTGCCTTATTTTTAATGCTAAAATCTCTCCAGGAGGAGCTTAAGTTCTATTCTCATAGCCTGCAGTGTAGGTGGAAGCATGGTTTCCAACTGAGCCTGCGCAAGCAAACCCCCCCCCCCTTTTGAATATTCATTTCCTATCCAAAATGAGTGTCCCTGCTTCCCTTTGTTCGGGAATGCCATGACTTTGGAAGTGCTTCCTCATGGCCTCCTATTTGCTACAAATAGCCTTTGTGAGACAACTTACTTCTGGTGGAGAGTCTGATTTAACTCACCAGGAGGGAATCCACTTTGGTTTCGGTAACAGTTAAGCGTGCATACGTGGAGCAGATCTGTCTGTGTCAGTATGCATTATGTACAAGGCCGTTTCCCACGCACACACGTGGATCTGTACGCATGTTTAGTGTGTGGTGGGTGTGAATATAGGGTGGGTGCATGCATAGGTATGTATGGTGTGTGTGTGTGTGTTTCTATGCTCGTATATTAATCACTGCTGATGAAAGTATAATTTGGTACGATCACTTTTCAAAATAATTTGGCATTATCCAGTAAACTTGAAGATAGACTTCCTCTCTGGAGGATACATTGTCTTGGAGAAACACTTGCACATCTGCACAAGTAGACCTAATAATGTTTATAGCACCACTTTTTGTAATGACTAAGAATTGAGGACAAAAACCAATTCCCTTACAGTCAAATGTAAAAATAGACTTTGGTATATTCATATATAATCAAATACAAAAGAGCAGTGAAAATTATTGAAAACAGCCAACACAACAATGAGGATCAACCTCAGAATATAATGTGCTGGGGAAGCAAATCACAAAATGATACATTGCAGCATAATTCCATTACATAAAATTCTAAAATATGCTAATCTAATCAACATATTGTTTAAAGATGCATATATAATTCATAGAACTCTGACAAAAAGCATGAGAAAAAGATGCACAAACTTCAGGATAAGTGTTAAGAGGATGGAACGGGGGAGGGGTACACAGGTTATGTCAAAGGTAATAGAAATGTTTTTTATCTTAAAGAGGGTGATGGTTACACAGTTATTTATTGAATTGTCATTGTTTGTATTTTATACATAACTTACAAATATTATTTTGTATCTACTAAATAGTTAATAAAAACAAAAAACACTATGATTTACCATTGAACTAGAAAGTTGCTGAGTGTGCAGATGACAAAGGCAGTAGAAGTTGCTAAGTACCTTAAAATAGGTCAAATCTTGGAGACATTGGTGTGAGTCATTCATGAGTCATGACAGAGAATGACTGCAGACCCAAACATATATCTTTTGACAAAGGTATCAACAGCTTTCAGCTGGTTTTCAAAAGAAGCTGCTTAATTTCTGTAGAAAGTCCTTAAACTGAAGATAAAGCTTCTATCCTCAAGATCATACCCTCAATCTTAAAGTTGTTAAAGTAATCCAAGGTATAAGTAGCGGCTTTGACAAGCACGCCAATGCAAGCAGTGAACACTGCCAATGACCAAGGGTCATTTAAATGTATATTTACAGTTTGGTGAACATGGATTAAACTTAAACTTGGATTGTGAAGGTGAAGAGCAACGTGGTGGGTCATTGAGTCAGGATAAATATATTCTGTCATGAGTTAAAAATAAATTTTGTCAGCTCTGTGCATCAAAGTCCAAATAGGAAAGAAAAACGTTTCACTCCACTATTTTCATACACACCATGTAATTTTTTTCTGAAAACGTGTTAGTAAATCAATGACCATCTTACACTCAATGAAATATTGAATCAATAAATACTTGTTGAATAAGTGAAATTTCTTCCTCGTAAAAGAAGAAATTTGAATTCTGACAGAACACCTTTTTCTGTCATTACCACTGACATTACCAATGACATCTTTCATGGGTAGTAACGATAAGGGACTCACTGAGGATAAGATAGTAGTTTACTAGGAAGAAGGGTATGTGACAGCAGGAAGGAGAGTGGGAGGCACTGGTTGGAGGCGGGATTTGGGGTCGAGACCTGGCTCTGGGGCTCACAGTTTTGATATCGACCCTGATATCAGTTTCCCCACACTAAACCCAGCATATATGGGGTTAAAACCAAAACACTCATTCCCTGCTTACTCTCTGGCTTCCTGGCTCCAGAATCCACTATGCTCCATGGAGACAGACACCGTCAAGGACAAGCACCTGGACTATCTCCTCCCCACAAAGAGATACAGACTGGTGGGAAAGCTTCTGACCAGCAAGGTCATGAGCTCCCTCCTCTCTGCAAGTGTCTCAAGGCCAAAGACAGGCTGGTGGGAAAGCTCCGACCAGCAAGGCCATATGCTCCCCCTCCCCTACCTAAAGCCCCAAATAAAAACCCTTCCTTTTAGCTTTTCGGGGAGTTTTTGGGGTTTGAGCATTAGCTGCCCTCTCTCCTTGCTCAGCGCTGTGCAAAAATAAAGTTCCTACTTTCTTCCACCACCCCCGGTGTCAGAGATTGGCTTGCTGCGCAACGGGTGAGCGAACTCACTTCAGGTTCGGTAACAGTGTGGGTCACCTTGAGCAAGTCACAAACACTCTGAACCTCATGTTCTTCATTCGTAAGGTGGGGATGATAATATCAGCTTATTCAAGTTGGTAAAAACCTTCCAAACACTCTGTAAACTAGAAAGCACTATCCAGAGATAAATTGTGTGCTGTGAGAGTTAACCGTGGTAGGACCAGAGCTAACCTGAATGGCTTTGTTACAGTTCCTCCAGGGTTCTGACCCCTGGTCAAGGCAGGACAGAAACTGATTAAGAGTGTTGCTTTGTAACTCACGGGTTCAAGGAGCTTCAGAGTAGTTTAGGTCAGTTTCTTAGTATTATTTACTGATAATAGTCAGACTGATGATTTTCACCTGGTCTCAGTGAGACCCCCTCCCCCCAAAGGGCTCTGCAATTGAGGCTCGTTACATAGCAAGACTATGCCTATGTGACTAGCACAATATTTAAAAAAAAAAAACTCAAACTCCACTTTGGGCTCCCTATTCCAACGTGTTCCATGCACATGTTGATGGTTCCTGATCCAAGAGAGAAAATGGGTTCTCTCTTGGCTTTTACAAAAGAAAGGTAATAGGACCTTGCATCTGGCCTTCCCAGACCTCTTGCTCTAAGACAGCCTTCGGCTGTGATGCATATCTTTACTTTAATACTGTGCTACATTATATTTTTGTTCCCGTAATACACTGTAGATTTGTTAGCATTGTCACTTAGGGTCCTGTGTGTCTTCTTTAGCACCCAAACCCTGTTAAACCCTACTTAATTGCCACAGTTCATGCAGCTGGTGTTAGAAGTAGGATTTACTGAAAAACCCCTGACTCATTCTTAACTCAAAATATGGCTTAGACAAAGGGCAGAGGATACGAACAGATATTTTTCCAAAGAAGATATACAGACGGCCAATAGGCACTTGAAAAGATGCTCAGCATCACTAATCATCAGGGAAATGCAAATCAAAGCTACACTAAGATATCACCTTACACCGGTTAGAATGGCTATAATCACCAAAATGAAAAACAACAAATGTTGGAGAGGATGTGGAGAAAAGGGACCCCTCACGCAAACTGGTGCAGCCACTATAGAAAACAGTGTGGAGACTTCTCAAAAAATTAAAAATAGAAATACCATATGACCCAGGTATCCCACTACTGGGTATTTATCCAAAGAACGTGAAATCAACAATTCAAAGAGACCTGTGTACCCCTATGTTCATTGCATCATTATTCACTATAGCCAAGACATGGAAGCAGCCCAAGTGCCCATTGACCGATGAATTGATAAAGAAGATGTGGTATATACGTATATACAACAGAATACTACTCAGCCATTAAAAAAAGACAAAATCATCCTATTTGCAATAACATGGATGGACCTTGAGGGTATTATGTTAAGTGAAATAAGCCAGACAGAGAAAGACAAACACCATATGATTTCACTCATATGTGGAAAATAAAGTAAAACACAGATGAAGAGAACAGTTTAGTGGTTACCAGAGGGGAAGGAGTTGGGAGGTGGGCACAAGGGGTGAAGGGACACATTTATATGGTGACTGACAAATAACAATGTACAACTGAAATTTCTTAATGTTATAAACTATTATAACCTCAATAAACTAAATAAATAAATATGGTTAAGGCATTACTTAGAAAGAAAATAGATGATTCTGATGAAAATAAACAAGTTACTCTTGGTTTGAAATAGCACAGACTTTGGAATTAGATACTAATAACAAAACTTTCCAGTGAAATCTGGAAATGAAAGAATCTGAACCTCAGGAGCTAGAAAAATGGGTCAGACCACTGACCCGCTAGAAATGAAAGAGCCCAAGGAGAATAAGGAACTGGGCCAGGCATAGTTGGCTAGGTGGAAATCACTCTTAATGAGGAAAGACATACCGATGAAAAAGACCTCCTAGTGCACATAAAGTTGCTTTAAAGGCATCCTATTCCAAGAGGAATGGTAAGGAGGTGCGAGCTGCCTGGAATGGTAACAGGGCACTGTCAAATGGGCCTTGCAATTAGAGCAGACACTAAGACAACATGGCCACACCCACAATGGGAACAGCTGGCATGTCAGCACTGCTGGGTTAGGTGTCTGGGCATCCCAGGCACAATGGCCTGGAATTCTCATAGTAGAAGCCCAGGATCTGCACTTATGGGGGACATACCTCAGTGTATGGGATTTTTACAGGAAAATGCAACTTATCGAAGTGCTTTTAGCACTTTGGTACCATGACTGAGTGCAAGCTGCAGGTATTGGACAGATTTTAAGCAGCAGCAGAGTTCTTCCCATGGGGGACACATGGGCCCAATAGGGATCCCAAGAAGGACCCCTCCTAATGGGAACCAAACTCTGTCAAACCACATGACCTGAGAAAAGCAGTTTGGCTATGCCCTCAGGATATTTTGAACCTGAAATAACAGACAAGTTTTCTAGCCTAGACTCCTATAAGAGATAATATATGGTATATGAGAAAAGGTAGATTTTGTTGGGAGGGACAAAATAATCAACGATAGATTAATTATGGTTTAATCAGTCAACAGAAGTATGCGATAAAGTGCAGGTAGTCATTGATCCGGGAGGAAAAGAATTACAAAGTATGAAAGAGTTGTGCTGGTATTATTGGGTAGGTCAGCTGTCTGTTTAAATGAATAACAACCCCTCAAATGACTGCAGATGTTTGGAAACTGTGTGCACATTTGGATTCTCTATATGAACAGGATCCTTGTTCCAAGGTGTTCTGTGCACACGTAGGTGGTTCCTGATCCAAGAGAAAAATAGGAGTTTGCACTTGGCCTTTCTAGACCCTTGCTGTAAGACAGCCTTTGGCTGTGACACATTTCCTTACTT
Organism: Equus asinus; assembly: GCF_041296235.1. Lineage (NCBI taxonomy): Eukaryota > Metazoa > Chordata > Mammalia > Perissodactyla > Equidae > Equus > Equus asinus. Next base: position 23,129,731 of record NC_091803.1, read on the forward strand.
TAACACTGTTGCTATTGTGAAATGTGATAAAAATGGAGTCACTTACGTTAAGGGATTTTAAATGGAACCAGGAGGCTGTTAAGGAAGCGGGCCTTATGCACATCCTCACTGAGTGTAACCATGACCTTTGAACTGGGCCAAACTGCAAATATTCCAAAGATGCTGCAAGAACTCCTGCAACTTGTCACAATGATGGATGTTCGGCTATGTGATAGTCTTATCAATCAATCATGGTTAGCCACAGTGCCTTTCTGCCACCGGCCCCAGCTGAAATTCTTTGTGAGTGACTCAAGAATGCCTCCCCTCTTTACCTTTAAAAACCCTAAACTTTCACTCTTTAGTGGGATATTATTTGGGTTTCTACCTAAATCTGTGCTCCCTGAATTGCAATTCTTTGATCCCAAAAAAAGGCTCTTTTCCCTCTTTATTTTAGGTTAACATATCTGGTGTCAGAAGCAGGACATAAAGCCATCTCACCACCACAAGATCAGTGTCTCCTGGAACCAGGTGCAGTACCCACACAAGTCCTTTGGGTCTCACTGCTTCCACAAACCACCATCTCCTTCAACTGTGAGTCATTCCTACCTATACTCCTTGGGCCAAAACAGAATTAAGAAATATAGCTAAAGAATTTCCTAAGGTGACTGAGAACGCCCACAGGTTTGCCAAAGAATTTTATATTCTCATCCAGAATTACCAACCTGTGTTCTCTGGCCTCTATCAGTTAATTCACCTCCTTGTTGGAGAAGGTCATGTCCAACATTGGATGTTAAAAGCCATCCTCTAGATGACCTCTCACAGGTCCTGAGCCTTTGAAGTCACTGGGTGAATGGCTAGGGTGCTGCATGAGGCCGTCCCTAGGGCTTTTCCCAAAGCCATTGATTGAAATAAGATTCAGGCCTGTACCCAAAAACCTAATGAATTTGTTCATAACTATTACAACAGGCTCCAAACTGTCTTCAAAGAAAATCCAGGTATTCCTCTAAGTGAGGATTCTACTAAAGTTGGCTTTAATTCAGTGTTTGTAAGTGGATTAAACCAAGCTCTTTCCCTCCTTGATAAAAGAAGTAAGATAAAATGGGAAACCTTCTCTACCCCTGACCTAGTTAACTTAGCAAATAGTTGGCCAGAACTCTTGATGATGCCACAACGGACTGTTTCCTCTCATAAGCCATGATAACCTAAACTAGATATTAACTTCTCCTAAAAATGTTTGCCATTTTTGCAAAAATCCTGGACATTGGAAAAAGGATTGCCCTAAGCTAAAACATCTTAAACAATCTTCCAACATTGAGCCTTAAGCTCCCCCATGGATTGAGGCTGCTCCAAGGACAAGCAAGGGGTTTTTCTAATCCTTCCCCCTAATCACCTGTGCAAAACTTCCCTTGTGACCAGAAATGAGATCCTTACTGTCTTAATCGATACTGGAGCCACGCTTTCCATGCTCAACCCGACCAACCTCAAACAACCCCTTCCTCAGAGAACTGAAAAATTCAAATAGTGGGAGTATCTCATAAACTCCTCATAGGTTCTAAATCCCTTCTCTTACCTTTCCAGTTAGACCCTCTTCAGGACATTCATTCCTTCCTATTGGTCAGTTCTGCTCCTGTCCACTTACTGGGATGAGACTTTCTAGAAAAATATCACGTTTTCATCTCTTTTTATTAAAAGGGGGAAATTATCCTCGAAATTGATTCAAACTCATCAACAACTGATGGCATTCAGGACTCCTCTACTCCGTTAAGTTTTGCCCTTCAAACAAGCTTTAAAAATAGCTCAAAGCTAAAACTCCTCAAAGTAGTCCCTGAGAAGCCAAAATCCACAACTGGTATTGGGCGTATTCACTCAGCTTCCCCAATGAAAATCCAAATTTACACTAGAAAGCGTCTTCCTAACATTAAACAATATCTTTTACATTCCAAGTCTTTAGCAGAAATTAAACCACTTATAGAAGAGTATAAGGCATGAGGCTTCCTAGACCCATGCACTACTCCTTGTAACATGCCCATTCTTCCTAAGAAACACCATGGGCGACGATGGAGATTTCTCCAAGATTTGTTGTTATCCCTTATTATCCAGTAGTCCCTAACCCTCATACTCTTCTAATGGCAATACCCACAGAAAACAAATTTTTCACCGTAATAGATCCCTGTGGATCCTGAAAGTCAATTCTTATTCACTTTTATGTAGGAAGGATGACAACATACCCAGACTGTTATGCCACAAAGCTATACTGAAAGCCCTTCCTACTTTTCACAGATCCTAAAAGCAGATGTCATTTTTCCACAATGGTCCACCCCCTTAAAATATGTTGATCATCTTCTCTGCTCCCTCCTAAGGAAGCAAGTGAGCAAAACAGCATTCACCTCCTCAAGCTCCTTCCTAGCAACTAAAGGTCATAAAGTGTCTAAAAAGAAATTACAATTAGTTCAGACACAGGTCAGATACCTAGGACACTTGATCTCAAATCAAGGGCTCCTTTTAGACCTGGACAGGGTTGAAAGCATTTTAAGCTTCCCACAGCCACAGAACAAAAGGCAACTTTGAGAATTTGGGGATATAGCTGGATACAGTAGAAGCTGGATACCTAACTTTCCCCTAATTGCCCTGCCTCTTTATACAGTGCTCAAAGCTGAAAGACCAGACATCTTAAATTGGAAGGAAACAACTTCATGGCTTCCCAGGACTTAAGAATGGACTTTTCAGGAGTGACATCAGCATCATGGCAGAGTGAACTTGCGAGGGACACTCTCCTCTCCAACACACAAAGAAAAGGGACAGCCATACTATAACAGAAGACATCCTAACAACACAAAAACCTCAGAGAGACACGCAGCCACATGATGGAGGGTGGAGAGGCTGGAGCACCTCTCGGACACTTTAACCACAAACTTACAACACAAGTTGGAATAAGATATGAAAAAAACAACTTACGACGGGAGGAGGAAAGGGACTGAATCAGTTTATACTGAGGAAATAAGAGGCCATCCGAAAATGGACTAACTTATATACGAGATTCTGATTACAAACCTCAGGGTAACCACTAAATGAAAAAGCAGAACAGAGACACAAAAAATAAATATGGAAAAAAACACACAGAACGAGAAACAAAGGAAATGCAGGAAAACCAGAAAACGAGTGATATAATGACAGTATTAAGCCCTCATACATCAATAATCACCCTCAATGTAAACGGATTGAACTCTCCAATAAAAAGATCAGAGTGGCAAGATGGATTAAGGAAGAAGACCCAACAATTTCCTGCCTCCAGGAAACACATCTCAGCTCCAATGACAAACACAGGCTCAGAGTGAAGGGATGGAAGATGATACTCCAAGCTAATGGCAAACAAAAGAAAGCAGGTGTTGCAATACTTATATCAGACAAAGTAGACTTAAAGATACGATAGGTAAAGAGGGAGAAAGAGGGACAGTATATAATGATCAAAGGGACACTCCATCATGAAGAAATGACACTTATAAATATCTATGCACCCAACACAGGAGCACCAAAGTTCATGAAGCAACTATTAACAAACCTAAAAGAAGATATTGAAAATAACACAATCGTAGTAGGGGACCTCAACACCACACTCACATCATTGGACAGATCATCCAGACAGAAAATCAACAAGGAAACAGTGGAATTAAACAAAAAGCTAAAACAGTTGGACTTAATAGATATATGTAGAACACTCCATCCAAAACCAGCAGAATACACATTCTTCTCAAGTGCACATGGAACATTCTCAAGGATAGACCATATATTGGGAAACAAGGCAAGTGTCTATAAATTTTTTTAAAATTGAAATAATAACAAGCATCTTTTCCAATCATAATGCTATATAGCTAGAAATTAATTACAAGAAAAAAGCTGAGAAAGGGACAAAGATATGGAGACTAAACAATATGCTATTGAAGAAGCAATGGATCATGAGACAAGTGAAATGATAACATACCATACCAACTCATATGGGATGCAGCAAAAGTCGTATTAAGACGGAAATTCATCACAATACAGACTCAGCTTAACAAACAAGACAAATCCTAAATAAACAATCTCAAATTACACCTAACTGAATTAGAAAAAAAGGAACAAACAAAACCCAAAATCAGTAGGAGAAAAATAATAAAAATCAGAGCAGAAACAAATGCTATTGAAACAAGAAAGGCAGTAGAAAGGATCACTAAAACAAAGAGCTGGTTCTTTGAGAAGATAAAATTGACAAAACCCTAGCCAGACTTACAAAGAAAAAAAGAGAGAAAGCTCAGATAAACAAAATCAGAAATGAAAGAGGAGAAATAACAACAGACTACACAGAAATACAACGGATTATAAGAGAATACTATGTGCCAACAAAATGGATAACCTAGAGGAAATGGATAACTCCTTAGACTCTTAAAACCTCCCAAAGCTGAGTCAAGAAGAAACAGACGATCTGAATAGACCAATCACAAGGAAAGAGATTGAAACAGTAATCAAAAGCATCCCAAAGAATAAAACCCCAAGATCAGATGGCTTTCCTGGGGAATTTTACCAAACTTTCAGAGAGAATTTAATACCTATCCTTCTCAAGATATTCCAAAAAATTAGAGAGGATGGAACACTTCTTAACACATTCTACGAGGCCAACACCACTCTGATACCAAAGCCTGACAAGGACAGCACAAAAAAGGAGAACTACAGGCCAATATTGCTGATGAACATAGATGCAAAAATCCTCAACAAAATTTTGGCAACCTGAATTCAGCAATACATCAAAAGGATCATACATCATGATCAAGTGGGATTCATACCAGGGACACAGGGATGGTTCAACATCCGCAAATCAATCAACATGATACACCACATCAACAAATTGAGGAATAAAAACCACATGATCATCTCAATAGATGCCGAGAAAGCATTTGACAAGATCCAACAGCAATTTATGATAAAAATTCTTAGCAAAATGGGGATAGAAGGAAATTACCTCAACATAATAAAGGCCATATATGACAAACCCACAGCCAACATCATACTCAATGGGCAAATACTGAGCACCATCGCCCTGAGAACAGGAACAAGACAAGGATGCCCACTACCACCACTCTTATTCAACATAGTACTGGAGATTTTGGCCAGACCAATTAGGCAAGAGAAAGGAATAAAAGGAATCCAAATAGGGAGTGAAGAAGTGAAGCTCTCGCTGTTTGCAGATGACGTGATCTTATATACAGAAAAATCCAGAGAATCCATCTGAAAATTAATAGAAATAATCAACAACTACAGTAAAGTTGCAGGGTACAGAATCAACTTACAATAATCAGTTGCTTTTCTATACTCCAATAACAAACTTACAGAAAGAGAACTCAGGAATACAATTCCATTTGCAATTGCAACTAAAAGAATAAAGTACCTACGAATAAATTTAACCAAGGAGGTGAAGGGCCTACATGATAAAACTATAAGACATTACTGAGGGGCTGGCCCCGTGGCCGAGTGGTTAAGTTCGCGCGCTCCGCTGCAGGCAGCCCAGTGTTTCGTTGGTTCGAATCCTGGGCCCGGACATGGCACTGCTCATCAAACCACGCTGAGGCAGCGTCCCACATGCCACAACTAGAAGGACCCACAACGAAGAATATACAACTACGTACTGGGGGGCTTTGGGGAGAAAAAGGAAAAAAAAATAAAATCTTTAAAAAAAAAAAAAGACATTACTGAAAGAAATTGATAATGACATAAACAGATGGAAAGAGATTCCTTGCTAATGGATTGAAAGAATAAACATAGTTAAAATGTCCACACTACCCAAAGCAATCTACAGATTCAATGCGGTCCCAATCAGAATCCCAGTAACATTCTTCACAGAAATAGAGCAAAGAATCCTAAAATTCATATGGGGCAACCAAAGACCCCGAATTGCTAAGGCAATCCTGAGAAAAAAGAACAAAGTTGGAGGTATCACAATCCCTGACTTCAAAATGTACTACAAAGCCATAGTGATCAAAATGGCATGGTACCGGTGCAAAAACGGCACACAGATCAATGAAACAGAACTGAAAGCCCAGAAATAAAACCATACATCTACGGACAGCTAATCTTTGACAAAGGTGCGAAGAACATAATGGAGAAAAGATAGTCTCTTCAATAAATGGTGTTGGGAAAACTGGACAGCCACATGCAAAACAATGAAGGTAGACCACTATCTCACGCCATACACAAAAATAAACTCAGAATGGATCAAAGACTAGAAGCTACATCCTGAAACTATAAAACTCCTGGAAGATAATATCGGTAGTACACTCTTTGACATAGAACTGAAATGGATCTTTTCAAATACCAGGTTCTCTCAGATAAGGGAAACAAAAGAAAAAATGAACAAATGGGAATTCGTCAAACTAAAGAGCTTCTGCAAGGCAAAAGAAAGCAGAATCAAAACAAAGAGACAATCCACCATTTGGGAGAAAATATTTGCAAATCATATATCTCACAGGGGTTAATCTCCATAATATATAAGGAACTCACACAACTGAACAATAAAAAAACAAACAACCTGATCAAAAAATGGGCAGAGGAGATGAACAGACAGTTTTCCAAAGAAGATATACAGATGGCCAATAAACACATGAAAAGATGTTCAACATCACTAATCATCAGGGAAATGCAAATCAAAACTACACTAAGATACCACCTTATGCCTGTTAAAATGGCTATAATCACTAAGACTAAAAATAACAAATGTTGGAGAGGGTGTGGAGAGAAGGAAATCCTCATACAATGCTGGTGGGAATGCAAACTGGTGCAGCCACTATGGAAAACAGTATGAAAATTCCTCAAAAAACCAAAAATAGAACTACCATACGACCCAGCTATCCCACTACTGGGTATCTACCCAAACAATTTGAAATCAACAATCCAAAGTAACATATGCACCCCTATGTTCATCGCAGCACTGTTCACAATAGCCAAGACATGGAAGCAATCCAAGTGCCCACTGATGACTGGATAAAGAAGATGTGGTATATATATACAATGGAATACTACTCAGCCATAAAAACAGACAAATTCATCCCATTTGCAACAACGTGGAAGGGATTATGCTAAGCAAAATAAGCCAGTCTGAGAAAGACAAACACCAGATGATTTCACTCATACATGGAATATAAACAAATACACAGACAAAGAAAACAGTTCAGTGGTTACCAGGGGAAGGGGGTCTAGGGTTGGGCACAGCAGGTGAAGGGGAGCACTTATGTGGTGACAGTCAAGAAATAATGGATAACTGAAATCTCGCATTAATGTAAACTATTATGAGCTCAATAAAAGAATGGACTTTTCAGTACCCCTGCTTTAGGACATCCTAATTACCAGCTTTGTTTTTTCCTTTTCATATATGAAAAAAGAAGGGAATGCCTTAGGAGTGCTTACTCAAAAGCATGGGGGTCAACACCTACCCCTTGGCTATTACAGTCAACAATTAGACCCTGTAGCCAAAGGTCTCCCTCCATGTATGAGAGCTAGTTCAGCAACACCAACCCTTACAAAATCAACTGAGGAATTAGTTATGGGCTCTCCACTCACCATGTGTGTTCCCCATGGAGCAGGAGAAGGCTTATTCAATTCTTATCACACTCAACACCCTTCTGTAAGCCGTCTTGCCTCAAATGAAATATCGCTGCTAACTTCTTCTCCCATAACCCTTTCCTGCTGCAACAGTTTCAATCCTGCAACCTTTCTGTTTTTCATCAGCTGATGAAACTTCTCATGACTGTCTGACCCTGACTGATCAATTGTTAACCCCTAGGGCTGACTAACAGGAAACCCCTAGCGCTAATGCAGAGATTTCATGACTTACTTATGGTTCTAATTTAAACAATGATGAAGGAAAATATCGTGCAGGGTATGTGATCGCCTCCTCCTTTGAAGTTATTGAGGAAGCTCTCCTGCCACCCGCTACTGCAGCTCAGCGGGTGGAACTCCATGCCTAACTAGGGCTTGCAACTCAGCAGAAGGTAAAACCACAAGTATCTATACAGATAGCCACTATTATTCTTTCATGGTAGTTCATGACTTTGGCATGCTGTGGAAACAGAGAGGATTCTTGACCTCAGGAGGAAACCAGATCAAGAGCGGAAATTGGGTGGACGAGTTACTAAAGTCGATTCGATTTCCATCTGCCTTAGCCATCATTAAAGCGCCTGGGCATTCAAGGTTAAATTCAGAAGAAACCAAAGGAAATAATTTAGCTGATTGGGTCACACGGACAGCTGCCTTACAAGCCCCCAAATCTGAAACTGTTATAGCAAATTTGACTATCTTTCAAAAGAAGATTTAATGGAAATGATCAAGAACACACAATCTAAGGCACCTTATAAAGAAAGACTTTATTGGGCTGACAGAAATTATATTTTTAGCTCAGTAACTAATCCAAACAGAAAACCTATCTTTCCAGAGTCCATGAAAAGACTCTTGATGGAAATAACTCACCAGATGACCCACTGGGCAGCACATAATCTTGTATAAGTTTTATGAAACAAAACTGGTGGGGAAATATTTCTAAGGCTACCAAGGAAGTGCAATTGACCTGTGCCTTGTGTCCTAAATTCAATCCAGGGAAAACTGTCCAAACAGCCCCAGGGTATTGTGACTTGCCTAAAGGTCTTTTCAAGGTATGGCAAATGGATTTTATCCAGCTGGCTCCTTCCCAAGGCTATAAGTTTGTTCTTGTTATGGTTTGCATGTTTTCTCATTGGGTTGAAGGATTCCTTGGCTGGCAGGCCACCACTTTGGCAGTTGCAAAATTATTATTGGAAAAAATTATACCCACCTGGGGTGTTCCCTCAGAACTGCATAATGACCAAGGAATGCATTTTACTGGCCATGTTATAAAACAGGTCTGTGAACTGTGGCCTATTCTACAGTATTTTTATGTGCTTATCACCCTGAGTCCTCTGGACTGGTAGAAGGAACAAATGCCATTATTAAAACTCAATTGGCAGAATTTATGGAGACCTTAAAATTGGCTTGGCCTAAGGAACTTCCTCTGATCGTTCTAAATCTGAAAGCTGCTCCCTTTGGGAAACAAGCTGTCACCATTTGAAATAATTACCAGCCAACCTATGCGCTTTGCTCTCTCTGCTCTTGATATTCAATAAATTAATGGGGACATGCTCCCATATTGTGAAGGAATGATTAGAGTTTTGGATAAAAACCATACCCTAGTAGAGCAGTCTTTCCACAGTGTGGTCCTGGGAGACAAGACAACAAACATCACAATCTGCAACCAGTTGATTTTGTCTACTGAAAACATCTTCAAAAAGATTCTTTACAACCTAGATGGAAGGGACTATATCAGGTACTTTTGACTAATCCTTTTGCTGCAAAACTTAAGGATTCATGTTTCTCACTTAAGAAGGCCCCATCGCCCAACTGGACTTGTGAACCGACTGGAGAATTAAGATTAAAATAACCAAGAAGTGAAGCAGATGGCATCTGATGCTGACAGCTTTCCCAAGATTTGAGACCAAGCCAGTACATATACACACACCACTCTAACCTTATTGCTGACCCTCTTTATAACAGACCTACTCTGTCACTGATAAGTTTATTAAGCCTCTCAATAATAGTTCAACATTTTTTGCTCTGGAAGGTCCACTTAATTAGCTGATGACTTTAGAATATCACTTAATAACTTGCTTTATTATGTCCAAGACTGTAACTTATGGGAATTTATTTAATCTTAACTGGAGTTTTTACCTCCCTCGAGGGCATTTTTGTTAGCAAATGAAAAAATAATGTCCTAGCAAATTGTCCAACTGTAGTGACTGGGGAAATTTCTCTGAATGCTCAGGATGCCTCCAAAGGCCACAATCATCCAGATATAGAGACTCCCTAGTTATACCTGTCACCAATTTCTCCTTGGTTCCCAATGCTATGGAAGATTTTAAGTGTTTATCCCTAAAAACCCCCTACAGAGTAAAACTATTTGAGCCAGCACGTCCACCTTATTTCTGGCTGATGTCTCCACAAAATGTTTCACAAAAGCCCTATTCCCACAACATTCCAACTGCCTGGAACCTGCCACTTTTCCCTTCATCTTCAGCATCAAGCAGATGGCTGGCCAAAGTTGTGAAAAATGTAATCTCACCCCTCTATTTGAAGCTTCTTGTCACACTGGGGCCAAATGGTTGTCAGCCAGCCCCTTAATAGGCTGCAACGGCCACACTGATCCTTGGCTGGAATGTATTCCTAAGCTCATATCTGTCAATGAAAACATAAATAACTGCATTCTTGGTGGTGTGCTATGTGCCCTTCCAGATACACCTTTGTATGTGATTACAGTGGGAAACCATAGGCTTATGAATTATAGATAGTTGACACATGGCAGGACAACATCTTTTGGACTACCACAGCATTCCATTTCAAGTCCTCATTAAAGAAAAACCCAACCACGATATCATAGAGTTAGGTGAGACTTGGCAGCTCCTCTCTGCTCCCATCTACTCTCCATTGCTCACCATTGCCAAGGGATTTGTGCCTTGGTTTGGGGCAATCCATAATGATCTGTTAATAAAAGATTTATCCTACTCAACGGACAAAAACTGAAAGCCATCCCTCTGAGAACAGGAACAAGACAAGGGTGCCCACTTTCACCACTCTTATTCAACATAGTACTGGAGGTGTTGGCCAGAGCAATTTGGCAGGAAAAAGAAATAAAAAGAATCCAAATAGGCAATGAAGAAGTAAAACTCTGTTTGCAGACGACATGATCTTATATATAGAAAACCCCAAAGAATCCATAGGAAAACTATTAGAAATAATAAACAGCTACAGCAAAGTTGCAGGGTATAAAATCAATATACCTAAATCAGTAGCATTTCTATACACTAACAATGAACTAACAGAAAAAGAACTCAAAAACTCAATCCCATTCACAATTGCAACAAAAAGAATAAAATACCTTGGGATAAATTTAACCAAGGAAGTGAAAGATCTATACAATGAAAACTACAAGACTTTCCTGAAAGAAATTGATGATGACATAAAGAGATGGAAAGACATTCCATGTACATGGATTGGAAGAATAAACGTAGTTAAAATGGCCATACTACCTAAACCAATCTACAGATTCAATGCTATCCCAATCAGAATCCCAATGACATTCTTTACAGAATTAGAACAAAGAATCCTAAAATTCATATGGGGCAACAAAAGACCCCGAATTGCTAAAGCAATCCTGAGAAAGAAGAACAAAGCCGGAGGCATCACAATCCCTGACTTCAAAGCATACTACAAAGCTACAGTAATCAAAACAGCATGGTACTGGTACAAAAACAGGTGCACAGATCAATGGAACAGAATTGAAAGTCCAGAAATAAAACCACACATCTATGGACAGCTAATCTTTGGCAAAGGAGCTGAGGGCCTACAATGGAGAAAAGAAAGTCTCTTCAACAAATGGTGCTGGGAAAACTGGACAGCCACAAGTAAAAGAATGAAAATTGACCATTCTTTTTCACCATTCACAAAAATAAACTCAAAATGGATCAAAGACCTAAAGATTAGGCCTGAAACAATAAGTCTTCTAGAAGAGAATATAGGCAGTACACTCTTTGACATCAGTTTCAGAAGAATCTTTTTGGACACCATAACTCCTCAGATGAGGGGAACAATAGAAAGAATAAACAAACGGGACTTCATCAGACTAAAGAGCTTCTTCAAGGCAAAGGAAAACAGGATTGAAACAAAAAAACATCCCACTAATTGGGAAAAAATATTTACAAGTTATTTATCCAACAAAGGGTTAATCTCCATAATATATAAAGAGCTCACACAGCTCAACAAGAAAAAATCAAACAACCCGATCCAAAAATGGGCAGGGGACATGAACAGACATTTCTCCAAAGAAGATATATGGATGGCCAATAGACACATGAGAAGATGCTCACCATTACTAATCATCAGGGAAATGCAAATCAAAACTACACTAAGATATCACCTTACACCTGTTAGAATGGCAAAAATAACCAAAACAAAAAGTGACAAATGTTGGAGAGGTTGTGGAGAAAAAGGAACCCTCATACACTGTTGGTGGGAATGCAAACTGGTGCAGCCACTACGGAAAACAGTATGGAGATTTCTCAAAAAATTAAAAATAGAAATACCTTATGACCCAGCCATCCCACTACTGGGTATCTATCCAAAGAACTTGAAATCAGCAATTCCAAAAGTCCCATGCACCCCTATGTTCATTGCAGTATTATTTACAATAGCCAAGATGTGGAAGCAACCTAAATGCCCATCAACTGATGATTGGATAAAGAAGATATGGTATATACGTACAATGGAATACCACTCAGCCATAAAAAAGGACAAAATCGTCCTATTCACAACAACATGGATGGACCTTGAAGGTATTATAAGTGAAATAAGCCTGGCAGAGAAAGACGAACTTTCTTTCGAAGTGTACAAAGTGTATGACTCCACTCATAGGTGGAAGTTAACATATAGACAAAGAGAACTGATCGGTGGTTACCAGAGGAAAGGGGGTGGGGTGGGGTGAGGGCACAAAGGGTGAAGTGGTGCACCTACAACATGACTAACAATAATGTACAGCTTAAATTTCACAAGGTTGTAAACTATCATAATCTTAATAAAAAGTTTTAAAAAAAAGATTTATCCTTAACCATAGTTAAATTATCAAATTTAACTGCTTGTGCCTTGGTCCAACAACAATGATTCTTGGACTCCCTAGTAAGAGTGGTATTAGATAATCACATAGCACTCAATTATCTCTTTGCAGAACAGGGCAGCATCTGTGCCATAGCCAACATGTCCTTATGCTGGTGAATTTAGATCTCAAAAAAATTAGAAAAATGGCACAGGATCTCTCTGGTCCAATGTCTTTTTTTTAGCACCGTCTGGTTCCCTATTGACATTTTTAGCTGGCTCCTTTCAGGAGTAGGCACCTGGTTAAGATCAGGCCTTCAAATATTGTTAATGATTATTATTGGACGATTGCTACGTGTATTCGTGTCTAAAATCCTTTTTTTTTTTTTAAAGATTGGCACCTGAGCTAACAACTGTTGCCAATCTTTTTTTTTTTTCTGCTTTATCTCCCCAAATCTCCCCAGTACACAGTTGTATATCTTAGTTGCAGGTCCCTTTAGTTGTGGCACATGGGATGCCACCTCAACGTGGCCTGACGAGCAGTTCCAGGTCCGCACCTAGGATCCGAACCGGTGAAACCCTGGGCCGCCAAGGCAGAGCATGCAAATTTAACCACAGGGCCAGCCCCTAAAATTCTTATTCTACTAGTAACTCAGATATGCTTCAGAACTTCTAGAAACACCAAGATTATGATTGTTCAATGGAACAAAATGATTAAAAAATGGCTTACTCGTCTGAGCCTTCAAGTTCCTTGATGAAATCCCCAGATGAGGAAATTACCTAAGAGTCATTTCCTGACTGCCTCCTTGTTGCTTCAGTGTGGCATAACCTCGATGACACTGACCCTTGGAATAGCCATCAGAGATTAAAAATTCCCCCCAATGTGGGACATGACACTCTGGGACAGGTCCATCACAGTGACACAGGACTAAGAAATCTATGGTTGATCAACAATGATTTCAGAGAAAGATCTTGATCAAAAGGGAAAAATGTGGAACAAAATGGAGTTACTTAAGTCAAGGGGTTTTAAAACGGAGCCACAAGGTCATTAAGGAAATGGGCCTTATGCACATCTTCACCGAGTGAAACCATGAACTGGACCAATGGGCAAAGATTCTAAGGATGCTACAAAAACACCTGCAACTTGTTGCAGTGATGGACCCCTTGCTTAGCTACAGTCTTATCAATCGATCATGTTTAGCCAAGATTAGCTTTCTGCTGCCAGCTCCAATTAAAATTCTTTGTAGGTGACTCAAGCAAACCTCCCTACTTTACCTTTAAAAACCCCTGACTTTCACTCCTTAGTGAGACACTGTTTGGGTTTCTACCTGAATCTGTGCTCCCTGAGTTGCAATTCTTTGATCCCAAATAAACACTCTTTTACGTCTTTTTGGCTGTTTATTTATTTATTGGTGAAGAACATTGCCCTAAGCTAACATCTGTTGCCAATCTTCCTCTTTTATTTTTTCTCCCCAAAGCTCCAGTACACAGCCATATATCCTGGTTGTAAATCCTTCTAGTTCTTCCATGTGGGATGCTGCCACAGCATGGCCTCGTGAGTGGTGTGCAGGTCCACACCCAGCATCTGAATTGGTGAACCCTGGGCTGCTGAAGCGGAATGCACAGACTCAATCACCACACCACCAGTCTGGCCCCCTGGCTCTTTATTTTTAGGTTAACACTATTTTGTATCCTCTTCCTGAAATAAACTGCAGTCATGTGTCACTTAATGGGGAATTGTTTTGAGAAATGAGTCATTAGGTGATTTCATCATTGTGCGAACATCATAGACAAAGCTAAATGGTATAGCCTACTACACACCTAGGTTATATGGTATAGCCTATTGCTCCCAGGCTACACACCTGTACAGCATGTTGCTGTACTGAATACTGTAGGCAATTATAACACAATGGCAAGTATTTGTGTATCTAGAAATATCTAAACATAGAAAAGGTACAGTACAAATATGGTATAAAAGATAAAAAATGATACACCTGCATAGGGCACTTACCATGAATAGAATTTGCAGGACGGAGAGTTGCTCTGGGTGAGTCAGTAGGTTGAGTGGTGAGTGAATGTGAAGCCCTACGACATTAGTGTACGCTACTGTAGACTTTATAAACACTGTACACTAAGGCTACACTAAATTAAAAAAAATATTTTTCTTTATTCAATAATAAATTAACCTTAGCTTACTGTAGCTTTTTTACTTTATAAACTTGTTAATTTTTTAAACTTTTTGACTCTTTTGTAATAACACTTAGCTTAAAACACAAACACATTGTACAGCTGTACAGAAATATTTTCTTTCTTTATATCCTTATTCTATAAGATTTTTTCTATTTTTAAAAATTGTAATTTTTTTTACTTTTTAAAGTTTTTTGTTACAAACTAAAATGCAAACGCACATATCAACTTAGGCCTACACAGGGTGAGGATCATCAACAGCACTGTCTTCCATCTCTACATCTTGTTCCACTGGAAGGTCTTCAGAGACAATAACATATATGGAGCTGTCATTTCCTGTGCCTTCATCTGGAACACCTCCTGAAGGACTTGCCTAAGGCTCTTCTTGAAGTTTCACTCTTTTCAGAAATACGTCCATGTTGGTTTGCTTGGTTTGTTTCTTTTTTTTATCAGAGATTTGCTTGTAAGCAGATTATGCACCATGAATATTCCTCTCTGTTGATGAAAACCTTTTGGTGTTGGGGTTCATGTTTTCAAACTTTAAGCAGTTTATTGAGTTCTGCAAAAGCTTTTGCTAAACCCTTCACTGTGAATTTTCTTGGGACTTCTTTTTTTCTCTTCTCCTGTACTTTCCTTTTATCTTGCTTCTTCTTCAGCTATGCGTTCCTATTCCAGTTCCCACAACTCCTCTTAGTCAATTCCTCAGGAACCACCTCTAGGAGCTCTTCAGTGTCATCTCCATCCACACCTGAGTTAAAGTTGTTTGCCATCTCAACCACAGCCTAGTTGATTTTTGCAACCTCCTTATCCTTAGCAAATCCTTTGAAGTCATGGACAAACCTCTTGAGTGTCTTCTCCCAGACGCCATTCATACACTCCTTGATGACATCACCCCAAGCCCAAGCAAGGTTCTTGATATAGTCATAGGTGTTGTAATCCTTCCAGAGTTACATCAGTGTCTTCTCAGTGTCTTCCTCAGTTGCAGTCATAGCCTGGGCAAAGGTCCTCCTCAGGCAGCAGGCCTTAAAACTGCTATAACTCCTTTATCCATTGGTGATCAAAACGCTGGAGTTTGGAGGGAGAAACACTGCTTACATATTGGGATGAAGATCACCAATAAAAACAGTATGTCTAGAGCATTATCAACAATAAGCAAAATCTTGAGAAGTTTGTTATTCTCTAAACAGTACTTCTCCATTTTGCTTGCATAGCAATTCAGAAGGGCATCCTGGAAGAGGAATTGGGTCATCTAAGACTTCTTGTTGGTCCTGTAGTATACTCCAGCGTGTGCTAATTGATATATTTGAAGACCCTGGGGTTCTCACTGTGACAGTTCATAAAGGCTTTCAATTTGTAGCCTGTAACATTGCCCCCAAGCAAGAATACTATCCTGTCCTTAAAAGCCTTGAAACCTGGCATTGATCTGGTCTCCTTGTGGATGAAAGTCCTTTCAGGCGTCTGTTTCCAAAATAAGGAGGTTTCATTCATATTGAATATTTGCTGTGGCAAGTAATCTTCCTCCACAGTCAGCTTACCTGGAGTTTCCAAACATTCTTCAGCTGCCTTCACGTCAGCATTTGCAGACCCACTGCTCACTTTCACATTATATAATGAATAACACTTAGCAATAAATTCAACATCATAGTCAGATCCAGTCTTTTCTTTCAACATCACAAACAAACTTTTTGCTTTGGCCGTGATTGTCATGGGGCTGAGAGGGATACACTTCTGTGCCTGGTCTTTAATCCAGGTCATTAGAAGTTTCTCCATGTCTGATATAGGCCCTTCTTGAATTTTGTTAGTCTTATTGCCTTCAATGAAGCAGATCCTTTAACAGCTTCTGTCACTTTGTTCTTGTTCTTCAGGATCATAGGTATGGTACAATGGGACATGCCTGACTGGTGAGCAATAATCATCACTGATTTTCCACCATCATAGTTCTTAATCACCTTAATTTTGTTTCCAGGTCGATCACTTAATGTGGACTCTTAACTGGCAACATTAGCAGTGGATTTTATACACTTAGGGGCCATGATGAACAAAACAACATGAGATTAATTCAAGGTCAAGAGAAAATGATGCAATCAAGAGACATGGTAGACACAAGATGTATGAGGCTGCAGCCAGCTTAACACAGAGTACTGTTTTAAAGTAAACTTTTTAGTAAATAGAAAGAGTACACTCTAAAATAGCAATAAAAAGTATAGTATAGTAAATACACAAAACAGTAGTATAGTCATTTATTATCATTAGCAAGTATTATGCACTGCACATAATTGTATGTGTTATACTTGTATATGACTGGCAGTTCTGTAGGTTTGTTTACATCAGCCTTGACACAAATACATGAGTAATGCATGGTACTACGATGTTATGATGGCTACAATGTCACTAGGTGATAGGAATTTTTCAGCTCCATTATAATCTTATGGGACCACCGTCACATATCCAGTCCACTGTTAACTGAAACATTGTTATGCAGCACATGACTGCATATATTTGCAAGCACTGACAAACTGTTGTCTTTAGCAGTTCAACTGTTTACTACCATTGGTGCAATTTTCATGCATTAACTATCACCAAGTCTTCTGATGGGGTGCAATGAGAAAGACATATTACTGATAACGGCCCTGATATCAGTTCACCTACATTAAACCCAGCAGATATGGCGTTAAAACCAAAAGCACTCATCCCCTTCCTCTGCTTCTCTAAGTTACATTCATATGTAAATATCAGTTTTTTAAACCTTTGTATCCCTGAACTTCACAAGGCAAACAGAAGTTACAAATTGTTAGAGCCCAGGTGGCCTCATGTTAAAATTTTAGCTAGTTATGGATCCTTTAAAGTTTTATTACAGGGAAACTGATATCCAGAGACTATCAAGAAGCTGAAGCTTCCCAGACCCCAACTCCTTGGCTTCCTGCCACCAGAATCCACTATCTACCATGGAGGCAGACAACCAAGGACATCCACCTGCAGATTCCCTTATCTTGCCATCCTCCTTTCTACAAGCAGCCTCACAAGGCCAAATGCAGGCTGGTGGGAAAGTGCTGACTTGTAAGGCCACGTGCTCCCCCTCCCCTACCTAAAACTTCAAATAGAAACTCCTACCTTTTTTCCTTTGAGGAGGTGGCCCTGAGTTCTAATGGCCTCCCATCTCCTTATCTGGCTGCCTTTTGATAAAACTCTTTCCTTGCCATAAGCCTAGTGCTCCCTTTTTTATTTTGGTCTCTCTCTTGGGTGGCAGGTAAAAGAACCTGTGTTTGTGGCCAGTAACATTACCTCTTCAGTATTCCTGCCCCAAACGTTAAACCTAAATCTAATCATTAAGAAACAATCTAAAAAATCCAGAATAAGGGGTGTTCTGTAAAACATCTAGCCCACACTCTTGAAATATATCAGTGTCATGAAAAACAAGAAACAATTTTTTCACAATGTGTATATATATATATATCAAATTAGCATGATATACACTTTAAATATCTTACAATCTTGTCAGTTATACCTCAGTACAGCTAGGGGAAAAAAGGAACAAACAAATAAGGCTGGGCAATTGTTCTAGATTAAAGGAGACTAGGAGACATGACCACTAAATGCAATAATTAATCCTGCACAAGAACCTGGATTTCAAAAAATCTGTAAAAGATATTACTTAGAAAATTTGGATGTGATCTGTTTATTGCATCAATGTTAAAATCCTGTAGTTATGTAATAGACTGTCCTTATTCTTAGGAGATATATACTCATGTATTTAGGGGTTATGATATCTGCACCTAATTCTCAGATAACACAGCCAGAGAGTGATTATGTGTTTGTGTGCATTTGACGAGAGAGAGGAAGCAAACAAAATGTTAAGTGTTGAATCAAGGAGAAGGGCATATGAGTGTTAATTATAGTATTCTTGCAATATTTCTGTAGATTTAACATTTTTCAAAATAAAAATTTAGGGGAAAAAATACCAGTCACTGTAATACATTTAGCCCAGAAGTCAGGAAACTTTCTGCAAAACGTATTTTAGGTTCTATGGGCCATATGGTCTCTGTTACAAATATTCATCTCTGCCATGTATTGTGGAAGCAACAAACATGAGTGTGGCTGTGTTCTAGTAAAATTTTATTTACAAAAGCAGGTAATGGGTCAGATTTGGCTGCAGGCCATATTTCTGAGCCCCACTTCAGGCTTTGGGAAATTCAGGGCTATCCAATTTCTAGTTGATCCTATGGTCAGCTAGAAATTCAAGGCTGCTCAGGAATTGACAAATTTTGTTACAACATGAATCAAATATTGTAGTTTGAAATGCTGTGGTCCTCATCTCCTAATAACTGAGGATCTAACAGTCACATCTCACTTAAGATGTCATCTCCTCTTTTTCATTTTTCCTCTAATAAAATCTCTTCAAATCTCATTATATCCCTGAATCCAAAGGTCTAAAACTCCAAACACAACAACAACAAACCAACATGTAGATACGGAGAATAGACTGGTGGTTACCAGATGGGAAAGGAGAAGAGGGCGAAAGAAGTAAACAGGCACGTTTGTACGGTGATGGACAGCAACTAGACTTTTGGTGGTGAACACTGTGTAGTCTATACAGATGTCAAAATATAGTGATGCACACCTAAAATTTATATGATCTTGTAAGCCAATGTTACCTCCATTAAAAAATAAATAAATAATAAAAAAAATAAAGCTCCAATGCCTATTGTAAACTCCTTTCTCAGTTCTCTGAGATCTTGGGGGGAGTCGGTGTAACATGATACTTAAAAGTGGGGACTCTATGGGAATGTACATGCAGCCGCCATGGAAAACAATATGGCGGTTCCTCAAAAAATTAAAAATCACACTACCATATGATCCACTAATTCTACTTCTGGGTATATACTCAAAAGAACTGAAATCAAAATCAAGATCTTGAAGAGATCTGCAATCTCACATTCATCCCAACACCATTCACAATAGCTAAGACGTGGAAATATCCTAAATGTCCATCAACAGAGGAATGGATAAAGAAAATGTGTATACATATAATGGAATGCTACTCAGTCTTAAAAAATAAGGCAATTCTGCAATACAGGAAAATATGGGTGGACCTTAAGGACATTAACCTAAGTGAAATAAGCCAGACACAGAAAGCCAAGTACTGAATGATTCCACTTACATGAGGTATCTAAAATAGCCAAATTAATAAAATCAAACATAGGAATGGTGGTTATCAGGGGCTGAAAAGAATGGGAAATGGGAGTTATTAATCAACAGACATAAAGTTTCAGTTAAGGAAAATGAATAAGCTCTAGAGATCTGTTGTGCAACATTGCACCTAGAGTCAACAATATTCTATTGCACAGTTAAAAATTTGTTAAGAGAATAGATTTTATTGTGTTCTTACTACAATAAAAGGTAAAAAAAATTAAGAATGGGGCTCTGGAGCTAGACTGCCTGGGTTGGAATCCTGGCTCCCTTACTTCAGCTCTGTGATCTTACACAAGACACTCGCATCTCTGTGCACCAGCTTCCTCTTTGTGCCAAAGGATGATCATCATGCATGCCTGCAGGGAACTTGAGAGGATTCAATGTGTTGTTCCACATGATCTGCACTTAGCACAGTGCCTAGTGTGTATGAAGCACTAACTAATTAATGCTACCTGCTCTTATTCCTGCTAGACTAGGTTTGTTAGACATATTAAAGAGGTAATACACTTTAAGTGCTTGCTTAGCACCGTACCTGGTACATAAAAGCTAAATACATGTAAGACACTGTAATTATTCCACTGGGAAGTTAAACACACCTTTGGTGCCTTTTCACTTCTGTTGTATCTTATACTCAACCAAGTCTTGAGCTATTTAACTTTTCACGTTTTTATACCTTCCCGTTTCTATGGATTGTAAATAAGCTGAAAGCAAAGTCCAAGACATGAGCCTTTTTGTGATCCCTCAAGCACCATTCTTTATATGTAATCTGGGCTGGACATATATTTAGGGCATATAATTAATGCAGTTTAAAAGGAAGAGCCTTCAGAAGACCACCTAGTCCAGCCCCCCACTGATTGGTTCATCCAAACACACAAAAAGACAGAGCTTTCAGAATGAGTCACTATTATTTACAAAGTGATAAGAGAAAGTTTCCACTTGGAATAGTGATCATGTCCATGCCCTTCTGACTTTAAATCAGGAGAAAATGATCAGATACCACCTGCAACTTGCCTGTTGACCACCGCATAGCAGGAGCCACCAGAATTTCAGATTAATTCTGATAACAAGCTGTCGGTGCTTAGGTGAGATTTCTCCATATTTAAGAATGCTTACCAGTCTTCTGGCTGCCACGCCAAACCCAAGGAACTAGATTTCTTTCGGCTTCATTGACTTTTTATTAGGGGAGTGAGTGATTTTCCTCTGGCAGTGAAACCATTCATCAGGTGTGCACTTGTGTAGATGGAATTTCAACCAGACATCTACCCCTGCAAACAACTCATTATTCTTTTACAGAGGGGCAGGCCTCAGAACCTTCCAAGAGGGTGATTCTCCCTCTAGAGGTGGCATTCTGTATTGGCAACCACGGAGAGGTTGCCTGGGAAACCCTGTTCAGAGGCAGCTGTGTCGCTTTTAAAACAGACTTCTCCCTTTAAGAGCTAAGATGTACTATTACAATTCTGCTTTCTCTTGTGTTCTGGATAGCTTTTGCTTTCATACTCTTAGAATAATTTTTTTCCCAATTTTCTGCTTATAACCATGGTATTGTATAAAGTTAGGAAAATTTAGAAAACATTAAAAAGGAAAATTAAGATCACCTGTAATCCCCAAACCCAATGGTGACAACCGATAAGATTTTGCTGTCTTTCTTTCTTTTTTTCTCTAGCATTGTAGGGAATTTTAAAACAAATTTGGAACTATGCTTAACATTATGCTAGGATAGTTTTCTGCATAATTATTCTTTAATTTAAACACCCTCTTCTACACAATTTAAACACTAAAAATTTTTAACTTCTGTAGTCAATATTTTTATATAAAATTTTAATTGTTTTTTAAATTATTTTCTTAGCGTAGCTTTCTAGAAATGGAATTACTATGCCAAGAAATAAAAAGATTTTTAAGGCTCTTGACACACTGATTTGCTCTCTGGAAATGTTACAAATTGTACTTCCATCAATGAAGTATATTTCTCTGTACAGTCACAGTCATAAAATGTTATCATAAATTTTCATCTTTGCCAATTTTCATGTATCTTTTGGACATTTGTATGTCTTTCTTTGGAAAAACGTTTTTTAAAATTGAATCATTTGGGTTTTTTCTATTGATGTATGTAAGTTCTTTATATATTTTGGAAAGTAACCCCTTATCAGATATATGATTTGCAAGTATTTTCTCCCATTCAGTAGGTTGCCTTTTCATTTTGTTGGTGGTTTCCTTTGCTGTACAGAAGGTTTTCGGTTTGACGTAGTCCTATGAGTTTATTTTGGCTTTTATTGTCTTTGCTTTTGGCATCAAATTCAAAAAATCATCACCAAGACTGATGTCAAAACTTTTACCCCCTTATGTTTTGTCCTTGGAGTTTTATGGTCTCAGATCTTACATTCAAGTCTTTAATACGTTTTTAGTTAATTTTTGTGTATGATGTAAGATAAAGGTCTACTTTCATTCTTTTGCATGTGGCTGTCCAGTTTTCTCAGAACCATTTATTGAAGAGATTGTCCTTTTCCCGTTGTACATTCTTGGTTCCTTTGTTGTAAATTAAATTGACCATATATGGTTGGACTTATTACTGGGCTTTCTATTCTATTCCATTGTTCTATGTGTCTGTTTTTACGCCAATACATTATTGCTTTGATTACTATAGTTTGTAATATATCAGGAAGTGATATCAAACTTTTTCGTCTTTCTCAAGATCACTTTGGCTATTCTGGGTCTTTGTGGTTCCAGACAAATTTTAGGATTATTTGTCCTAATTTTGTGAAAAACGCCATCAGAACTTTGATAGGGATTTCATTGAATCTGTAGATTGCTTTGGGTAGTACAGACATCTTAACAATATTAATTCTCCCAATCTATGAGCATAGAATATTTTTTCATTTATTTGTGTCTTCTTCCATTTCTTTCATCAGTGTCTTATAATGTTCAGTGTATAAGTCTTTCATCTTCTTGGTTAAATTTGTTCCTGGGTACTTTATTGTTTTTGATGCTATGGTAAATGAGGATGCTTTCTTAATTTCTCTTTCTGATAGTTCATTACTGTGTAACAATGCAACTGATTTTTGTAGATTGATTTTGTATCCTGCAAGGTTACTGATTTTGTTTATTATTTGTAACAGGGTTTTTTGGTGTGTGTGCGATCATTTGAGTTTTCTACATATAAGATTACGTCATCTTCACATAGAGATGGTTTTACTTATTCCTTTCAGATTTGGGTGACGTTTTTTACTTCTTTTTCTTGCCTAATTGCTCTGGCTAGGACTTCCAGTACTATGTTGAATAGGAGTGGTGAGAGTAGACACTCTCTTATTCCTTATCTTAGAGAAAAAGCTTTCAGTTTTTTCCATTGAGTATGATGTTAGCTTTGGGTGTGTCATATATAGCTTCTTTTTTTAAAGATTGGCACCTGAGCTAACATCTGTTGCCAATCTTTCTTTTTTCTTCTCCCCAAAACCCCCCAGTACATAGTTGAATATTCTAGTTGTAGGTCCTTCTGGCTGTGCTATTTGAGACGCCACCTCAGAATGGCCTGATGAGCAGTGCCATGTCCAGGCCCAGTATCCGAACTGGCAAAACCCTGGGCTGCCAAAGCAGAGATTGCACACTTAACCAGTCAGCAATGGGCCGGCCCCATATATGGCTTCTTTTATGCTGAGGTGCATTCTTTCTATACCCACTTTGTTGAGGGTTTTTATCTTGAATGGATGTTGAATTTTGTCAAATACTTTTTCTGCGTCTGTTGAGATGATCATATGATTTTTATCATTCATTTTGTTAATATGGTGTATCACATTGATTGATTTCCATATATTGAATCATCCTTGCATCCCAGAGATAAATCCCACTTGATCATGGTGTATGATCCTTCTAATGTATTGTTGAATTAGATTTTCTAATATTTTGTTAAGGATTTTTGCATGTATATTCACCGGGGAGATTGGACTGTAATTTTCTTTTCTTGTAAATTTCTTTTCTTGTAGTGTCCTTGTCTGGTTTTGGTATCAGGGTAATGCTGGCCTCATAAAACGAGTTTGGAAGCATTGCCACCTCTTCTAATTTTTGGAAGAGTTTGAGGATTGTTATTGATTCTTCTTTAAGTGTTTGATAGAATTCACCAGTGAAGCCATTTTTCATGGACTTTTGTTTATTGAGAAGTTTTTGACTACTGATTCAATCATTTTACTAGTAATTTGTCTATTCAGATTTTCTATTTCTTCATGATTTAGTCTTGATAGGCTGTATGTTTCTAGGAATTTATCCATTTCTTCTGGGTTGTCCAATTTGTTGACATATAATTGTTCATAGTAGTCTCTTATGATCCTTTGTATTTCTGTGTTATCAGTTTTAATCTCTCCTCTTTCATGTCTGATTTTATTTATTTGAGTCTTCTCTTTTTCTTGGTGAGCCTAGCTAAAGGTTTGTTTATTTATCTTTCAAGAAACCAGTTCTTAGTTTCAGTGATCTTTTCTATTGTCTTTTTAGTCTCTATTTCATTTATTTCTACTTTGGTCTTAGTTATTTCCTTCCTTCTACTAACTTTGGGCTTAGTTTGTTCTTTTTCTAGTTCTTTGATGTGTAAAGATAGATTGTTTATTTGAGATCTTTCTTATTTCTTAATGAATTCCTTAAGGTTTGTTTCTTAAGTTGTTTATTGCTATGATTTTTCCTCTTAGAACTGTTCTTGCTATCACATAAGTTTTGGTATATTGTATTTCCACTTTCATTTGTCTCAAGATATTTTTTATTTCTCTTTGGATTACTTTTTTACCCATTGGTTGTTCAGTAGCATGTTCTTTAATCTCCACATATTTGTGAATTTTTCAGTTTTCTTCTTGTCATGGATGTCTAGTTTCATAGCACTGTGTTTAGAAAAGATGCTTGATATGATTTCAGTATTCTTAAATTTATTAAGACTTGTTTTGTGGCCTAACATTTGATCTATCTTGGACAATTTTCCATGTGCGCTTGAGAGGAATATGTATTCTGCTGCTTTTGGATGGAATGATCAGTAAACATCTTCAAGTCCATCTGGTCTAACTTGTCAACTAAGGTCAATGTTTCCTGATTGATTCTGTCTGGATGATCTATCCATTTAAGAAACAGGGATATTGAAGTCCCCTCCTATTATTGTATTACTTTCTATTTCTCCCTTTAGGTCTGTCAATATTTGCTTTATATATTTAGGTGCTCCTATGTTGGATGCACAAATATTTACAAAAGTTATATCCTCTTGTTGGATTGACCCCTTTATCCTTGTATAATGACCTTCTTTGTTTCATATTACAGTTTTTGTCTTAAAGTCTATTTTGACAGATATAAGTATAACTACTCCAACGTTTTTTTCTTTACTCCAGCTTCTTTTCATATCCATTTTCATGAAATAATTTTTTCCATCTTTTCACTTTCACATTTTATGTGTCCTTGATGCTGAAGTGAGTCTCTTGTAGGCAGCATATAGTTGGGTCTTGTTTTTTTATCCATTCAGCTACTCTATGTCTTTATTGGAGATTTAGTGCATTTACATTTAAAGTAATTATTGATAGGTATGGACTTATTGCCATTTTGTTAATTATTTTCTGGTTGTTCTGTAATTCCTTTATTCTTTTCTTCTTTTGCTCTCTTCCTTTTGATTGATGATTTTCTGTAGTGGAATGCTAAGATTCCTTTCTCTTTATTTTTTGTGTATCTACTATAGGTTTTTGCTTTGTTGTTACCATAAGGCTTACATAAAACATCTTATATTTATAATACTCTAAGTTGATAACAACTTAAGTTTGAACACATTTTAAAGCTCCACATCTTTATTCCCCCTTATATTTTGTGGTTTTGATGTTAAAATCTACATTTTTTTATCTTGTGTATCCATTAACAAGTTATTGTAGCTATAGTTATTTTTTACTACTTTTGTCTTTTAATCTTCATACTAGACTTATAAGTGATTAACCCACCACTGCTACAACATTAGATTATTCTGAATTTAGCTACATATTTATCTATACCAGTGAGATTTATACTTTAATATGTTTCCCAGTTACTAATTTGTGCCCTTTCATTTAACCTTTAAAAGTCCTTTTAACGTTTCTTGTAAGTCCAGCAGTGGTGCTGAACTCTGTCAGCTTTTGATTATCTGGAAAACTCTTTATCTCTTCTTCAATTCTGAAGGTTAATTTTTCTGGGTAGAGTATTCTTGATTCGCAGTTTTTTCTTTCAGAACTTTAAATATATTGTGCCACTCCCTGCTGGCCTGCAAAATTTCTGCTAAAAAAATGTGCTGATAGTCTTATGGGGGTTCCCCTGTATGTAATAAGATGTGTTCCTCTTGCTAATTTTAAGATTCTCTCCTTGTCATTAAAGTTGACAGTTTAAATATACTATGTCTTCGTGCAGGTCTCTTTGAGTTCATCTTGTTTGGTACTCTCTGAGCTTGCTGTGTCTGAATGTCTGTCTTTCCCCAGTTTAGGGAAGGTTTCATCCATTATTTCTTCAAATAAGTTTTCTGCCCCTTTCTCTCTCTCTTCTCCTTCTGAGAACCTTATAATGCAAATATCAGTCCACCTGATATTGTCCCTTAAGTTATCTTCACTCTTTTCCTTCTTTTTGATAGTCTGATTGAATGAATTCTACTGTCTTGTCTTCCAGTTCACTGATCTTTCCTTAAATTTCATCTGGTCTGCTACTGAATCCCTTTATTGTATTTTTCACATCAGTTATTGTATTCTTCAGCTCTTGGATTTCTGTTTGGTACTTTCTTATATTTTCTATCTGCTTGTTGAAATTCTAATTTTGTTCATGCATTGTTCTCCTGACCTCAGTAAGCATCTTTATGACCATAGTTTGAATCTTTATGTGGTAAGTCACTTATTTCTGTTTCACTAAGGTCTTTTTCTAAGGTTTTATCTTGTTCTTTCTTTTGGAAAATATTCCTGTGTTTCTTCATTTTCTTTGACCCTCTATGTTGGTTTCTGTGCATTAGATGAAACAGCCACCTCTCCCAGTCTTGAAGGACTGGCCTTGTGTAGGAGATGAACCTTATTCAATCCTGCCCCAGCTCTTGGTTGTCTCTCAAATCTTTGTGGTTGTCCAAGTAGACTTTGTTCTTAGTGGCTCCCAGTAGTTGGGGGTGTGCCAATACCTGTTAGTGTCCCAAAGTGGAGGATCTCAGTCAGCACCTAGATGCAGGCTGAATGGACACCAGATCCTCAGACAGCAGCTTTTAAAGTATGCAAATATACTTCTTTCAGGAGAAGACTGGGAGATGGATGTTTCTCTCTGTTCCCTCTGCCCTGAGCCCTGGGGTGATAGCCAGTTAAGGACTATTTCTTGTTTTGCTGATGTCTTGTTGAACCTATGAACATAAACTCTGTTGGTCACCGGAGCCATGCTATCAAAGGACGTGTCCTCTTGGAAGCTGCCACAAAATCCAGGGAGCCAGATGTTTGCACAAGCTCTTTTCTCAGAGGTACTAGCAAACTGGGGTGGGGCAGAGGGAAAGTGAAAAGATGGTGTCTGCCAGCCTTCCTGTCTCTGGAAAGTATTGCAGTTGGCCTTTTGATGTGTGTTAAGTAAGACTCCTGCTTCTTAGGCCAAGCTATTAATATAAGCAAATAGACCTCTTTCATGGAAAGACTGGTTTTAGTCTGTTGCCTCTGCTGAGCCCAGACAGTGGGGTGGTTAGCCATGGTGATTCCATGTAAACCCTTTAAGAACTGTGTCTTAAATTGCTATAGCCTTATGGGTTTCATGGATGCAAGCCCCGTTGGCTTCAAAGCTAGATGTTTTGGAAGCCCATTTCTCAGGTGAAAGTCTTAAAAGTTAGTGTGCCAGATGTGGGGCCCAAACTATTTACTCTTCAGGGAGAAGCTGAGAGTTTTGAGTTCCCTCTCAGTTATCTGTCACTGTACCAGGGGTGGGGGTTATGGCAAGATTGTGGCTCAGCCTCTCCTACCCTTTTCAATGGAGATTTTTTTCTTGTTCATCCAATGTATAGGAGTTGCTTAGTTAGTTTCTGGATTTCTTTCAGAGGGAAATTGTTCCATATGTAGCTGTAGGTTCAGTATTTCTGTGGGAGGAAGCGAGTTCGGAAGCCTACTACGTTGCCATCTTGAACTGGGGTTTTTTTTTTTTTTAAGATTTTATTTTTCCTTTTTCTCCCCAAAGCCCCCCAGTACTTAGTAGTGCATTTTCAGCTGTGAGTCCTTCCAGTTGTGGCATGTGGGACGCTGCCTCAGCGTGGCCTGATGAGTGGTGCCATGTCTGCGCCCAGGATTCAAACCAGCGAAACCCTGGGCTGCCAAAGTGGAGTATGCGAACTTAACCACTTGGCCTCGGTGCCGGCCCCACTGAACTGGATTTTTTCCACAGAAACTTTTCCGTTTGATGCAGTCCCATTTGTTTATTTTTGCTTTTGTTGCTTGTGCTTTTGGTGTCATATCCAAAAAATCTTTGCCAAGACCAATACCAAGCAGCTTTTTCCCTTTGTTTCCTTCTATGACTTCCGTGGTTTCAGGCCTCAGATTTATGTCTTTAATCCATTTTGAGTTAATTTTTGTGAGTAGTGTAAGAAAGGGGTCCAATTTCATTCTTTTGCATGTGAATATCCAATTTTCCCAACACCATTTTATTGAAGAGACTATCTTTTCCTCATTGAGTATTCTTGGCTCTCTTGGCAAATATTGCTTGACAAGTATCTGTGGGTTTATTTCTGGGCTCTCAATTCTATTCTATTGGTCTGTGTGTTTGTTTTTAGGCCAGCACCATACTGTTTTAATAATATATACCATACTGTTTTGACAATAGCTTTGTAATATATTTTGAAATCAAAAAGTATCATGCCTCCAGCTTTGTTCTTCCTCAGGATTGCTTTGCCTATTCAGATCTTTTGTGATTCCACACAAATTTTAAGAATTTTTTTTCTATTTCTGTGGAAAATACCATTGGAATTTTGATAGGGATTGCATTGAATCTATAGGTGGCTTTGAGTAGTATGGACACTTTAACAGTATTAGTGCTTGCAATCCATGAACACAGGATACTTTACCATTTATTTGTTTCTTTCATCAATGTCTTATAATTTTCAGTGTACAGATCTTTCACCACCTTGGTTAAATTTATTCCTATGTATTTTATTGTTTTTGATGCTATTATAAATGGTATTGTTTTCTTCACTTCTTTTCAGGTAATTTTTTTCTAGTACATATAAATGCAACTGATTTTTGCAAGCTGATTTTGTATCCTGTAACTTTACTAAATTCATTTGTTAGTCTAACAGTTTTTTGGTGGAGTCTTTAAAATTTTCTGTATATAAAATCATATCATTAGCAAACACAGACAGTATTATTTATGCCTTTCCAAATTTGATGCCTTTTATTTCTATTTCTTGCATAATTGCTCTGGCTAGGACCCCAGGACTATGTTGAATAGGAGTGGTGAGAGTGGGCATTCTTGTCTTGTTCCTGATCTTAGAGAAAAAGCTTTCAACCTTTCACTGAGTATGAAGTTAGCTGAGGGCTTGTCATGTATTGCATTCATTAAGTTCCTTCTACAGCCTATTTGTTGAGAGTTTTTATTATGAAAGGATGGTGAATTTTGTGAAATGCTTTTTCTGAAACTATTGAGAAGACCCTATGATTTTTATCTTTCATTCTATTAATGTGTTGTATCACATTTATTGATTTGCATATATTGAAACATTCTTGCATCCCAAGGTTAAATCTCACTTGATTATGCTCTGTGATCCTTCCATGTGCTGTTGAATTTAGTTTGCTAGTATTTTGTGGAGAATTTTTGAGTCTATATTCATCAGGGATATTGGCCTGTAATTTTCTTTTCTTGTAGTGTCCTTAACTGGCTTTAGTATCAGGATAATGCTGGCCTCGTTAAATGAGTTTGGGAGTATTCCCTCCTCTTCAATTTTTCTGGAAGAGTTTGAGAAGGATTGGCACTAATTCTTCCCTAAATGTTTGGTACAATTCACTACTGAGACCATCTGGTCCTGGACTTTTGTTTGTTGGAAGGTTTTTGATTGCTGATTCAATCTCCTTACTCGTTGATTTGCTCAGAATTTCTGTTTCTTCGTGATTCAGTCTTGGTAGGTTGTGTATTTCTGGGAATTTATCTATTCCATCTAGATTATCTGATTTGTTGATGTATAGTTGTTCATAGTAGTCTCTTATAATCCTTCATATTTCTATAGTATCCATTGTAATGTTTCTTCCATTTCTGATTTTATTTATTTGAATCATCTCTCCTTTTTTTCTTAGATAGTCTAGCCAAAGATCTGTAACTTTTTTTTATCTTTTAAAAAACCAGTTCTTAGTTTCACTGATCTATTATTTTTCTGGTCTCTATTTTATTTATGTCTGCTCTGATCTTTCTTTCTTTCCTTCTCCTAACTTCCTTACTTAGATCTTTTTCTGTTTCCTTGATGTGTAAACATATATTGTTTATTTGAGATTTTTCCCTTTTTTTAATGTAGGCATTTATCACCATAAACTTCCCTTTTAGAACTGTTTTTGCTGCATCTCATAAGGGATATGTTGTGTTTCCATTTTCATTTGTTGCAAGAAATATTTTGATTTCCTTTGACCCATTGATTGTTCAGGAATGTGTTGTTTATTTTTCATATATTTGTGAATTTTCCACTTTTCTTCACGTTATTGATTTTTAGTTTCATACCATTTTTGTCAAGAAAGATATTGATATGACTTCAGTCTTCTTAAGTTTGCTAAGATTTGTTTTGTGGTCTAACATGTGATCTATCCTGGACAATGTTCCATGTGCACTTGAGAAGAATGTGTATTCTGCTGCTGTTGGGTGAAATGTACTGTATATGTCTGTTGGGTCTATTTCGTCTAGAGTGTCATTCAGGTCCAATGTTTCCTTATTGATGTTCTGTCTGGATGATCTATTCTTTGTTGAAAGTGCAGAATTGAAGTTCCCCACTATTGCATTGTTGTCAATTTCTCCCTTCAGATCTGTTGGCATTTGTTTAATATATTTAGGTGCTCCAACAGTTGTGTGCACATATATTTACAATTATGACATTCTCTTGATGAACTGACCCCTTTATCATTATATAATAACCTTCTTTGTCTCTTGTTATGGTTTTTGGCTTAAAGTGTATTTTGTCTAATATAAGTATAGCTACCCCTGGTCTGTTTTGGTTTCCATTTGCATGGAATATCTTTTTCTGTCCTTTCACTTGGAGCCTATGTGTGTTCTCGAAACTGAAAGGAGTCTTTTGTGGCAGCATATACTTGAGTCTTCTTTTTAAAAATTTTTTATTGAGGTAACATTGATTTATATATTTGAGTCTTCTTTTTATCCATTAAGCCACTCTATGCCTTAGGTTGGAGAATTTAATCCATTTACATTTAATAGTGTTTTATTTAATTAGTGTTATACATAGAATGAATTTCTACCAACTTAATCACCCTTATAGAATATACATTCTACCAATGTAAAGGAAACATGTTATGTCCAACAAAAGGTAAAAGCAATATTTATATATATTTTACACAAGTTCTTTTACCATCTACTGTTTTTACATTTGTCTCTTTAATCCACCTGGAATTGAGTTCAAGATAGTGTGAGATGAAGCTGTACTTTTACTTACCAAAAATTGGTACTTCAGTGGTATACGACTGGGGAGTGGGGAGCAATCACTTGTGATAAGAAGTAGAGTGAAAATGAGCTGGCTGGGCAGTGTACGTATCCCCCTCTCCCAGTCTTTCTTATATAGACTTCATTCTTCCATCAAAGCATCTTACCATTGAAGCTGGCTCTATCCAAGTGTGTCACCCCTGGGTACTTCTCAAATGTGAAAATAAGTTTGTAAACCATTGAAATAATGATACTTAACATTATTTTTTAAATTTTTAATTTTGAAATTCTCACAGGAAGTTACTAAAAGCAGTAGAGAGGGCTCCTGGACATTCCTACCTCCAACGGCAACTGTAGTACAATATCATAACCAGAAAATAGATATTGGTACAATCTACAAACTTTATTGAGATTTCATCATTTTTACATGCGCTCATTTGTGTGTGCACACATGTGTGTAGTTCTGTGCAATTTTATCACACGTGTAGATTTGTGTAGCCATCACCAACATCAAGATACAGAACAAAATCAAGGTTCACCATCACAAAGCAACACCCTCATGCTAACATTCACTCATGTACCTAACCCCTGGAAACCACTAATCTTTTCTTCATTTCCATAATTTTTTCATTTCAATAATGTTGTATAAATGGAATCATGAAATATGTAACTTTTTCACACTGGATTTTTTTCATTCAACATAGTGGCTTTGAGATCCATCCAAGTTGTTGCATGTCTTAAGAGTTCTTCCTTTTTATTGCTGAGTAGTGTTCCATTGTATGGATGCATCACAGTTAGTTTAACCCATGAAAGGACACATGAAATTTACCAGTTTCAGGCTATTCAAAATAAAGATGCTATTAACCTTTGTGCACAGGTTTTTGCATGAACACAAGTTTTCATTTCTCTGTGATAAATTCCCAGCAGTACTGGGATGCATGGTAAGTATGTTTTCTAAGAAACTGCCAAACTATTTTCCAGAGTGACTGTAGCAGTCTGCATTTCTACCAGCAATGTTTAAGATCTAATTTCTTTGCATCACCAACAGCAGTTGATACTGTTGTGTTTTGTGTTTTTTTACCCATTCTATTTGGTGCGTAGTGGTAGCTCATCATGGTTTTAATTTATTTCTCTAATGGCAAATGATATTGAACATCTCTTCATGTGCTTATTTGCCTTCCATATATCTTCTTTTGTAGAAAATTAGTGTTTTTTATTCTATAACTTTCATATATTTCCACAGTTATAACAATTGGTTATTACATGTTGATCTTTGGAAAAGCAATTTATTCTAGTAGCATTTTATCTTTTTAAAAAAATAATGTTTCCTTTTTTCATTGAGGTAACATTGGTTTATAACATTATATAAATTTCAGGTGTACATCATTATACATTGATCTCTGTGTAGATTACACCATGTTCACAACCCAAGAATTAATTACTGTCCATCACCGTACACATGTGCCTAATCATCTGTTTTGCCCTCCTCCCTCCCACCTTCCACTCTGGTAATCACCAATCCAATCTCTGTCTCTACGTATTTGTGTGTTGTTGTTTTCCTCTTCTATACATGTGTGAGATCATACGTTGTTTGACTTTCTCACTCTGACTTATTTCGCTTAGTGTAATACCCTCAAGGTCCATCCATATTGTCACAAATGGTAAGATATCATCATTTTGTGGCAGAGTAGTAGTCCATTGTGTATATATACACCACATCTTCTTTATCCATTCATCCCTTCATGGGAGCTTAGGTTGCTTCCACGTCTTGGCTATGGTGAATAATGCCACAATGAACATAGGGGTGCACATATCTTCATGCATTCATGTTTTCATGTTCTTTGGATAAATACCCAGCAGTAGCATAGCTGGGTTGTATGGTACTTCTAACTCATAATTTTATAAGGAATCCCCACACTGTTTTCCATAGTGGCTGCACTAGTTTGAATTCCTACCAACAGTGTATTAGGGTACCTTTTTCTCCCCAGCCTCTCCAACATTTATTTCTTGTCTTGTTAACTATAGCCATTCTGATGTGTGTGAGGTGATATCTCATTGTAGTTTTGATTTGCATTTCCCTGACAATTAGTGATGTTGAACATCTTTTTATGTGCCTGTTGGCCATCTGTATACCTTCTTTGGAAAAATGTCTGTTCAGATCCTTTGCCCATTTTTTATGTGGCTTGTTTGTTTTTTTGCTGGTGTTGAGTTCTGTGAGTTCTTTGTATATTTTGGATATTAATCCCTTACCAGATATATGTTTTGCAAATATCTTCTCCCAATTGTTAGGTTGTCTTTTCGTTTTGCTGATGGTTTCCTTTGCTGTGCAGAAGCTTTTAGTTTGATGCAGTCTGATTTGCTTAGTCTTTCTATTGTTTGCCCTGCCAAGTAAGACATGTTCTTAAAAATATGCCGCTAAGATCAGCGTCGAAGAGTGTACTGATTATGTTTACTTCTAGAAGTTTTTATGGTTTCAGGTCTTAGATTCAAGTCTTTAATCCATTTTGAGTTGATTTTTGTGCATGGTGTAAGATAATGGTCTACTTTCATTCTTTTGCACGTGGCTGTCCAGTTTTCCCAACACCATTTATTGAAGAGACTCTCCTTTCTTCATTGTATACTCTTGGCTCCCTTGTCAAAAATTAGCCTTCCAAAGATGTGTGTTTTATTTCTGGGCTCTTGTTTCTGTTCCATTAATCTGTGTGTCTGTTTTTGTGCCAGTACCGTGCCATTTTGATTACTATAGCTTTGTAATATATTTTGAAATCAGGGATTGTGATGCCTCCAGCTTTGTTCTTTTTTCTCAGTGTTCCTTTGGCTATTCAGGGTCTTTTGTGGTTCCAAATAAATGTTATTATTCTTTGTTCTATTTCTGTGAAAAATGTCATTGGAACTTTGCTAGGGCTTGCATTGAATCTGTAGATTGCTTTAGGATAGACATTTTCACTATGTTAATTTTTCCAATCCAAGAGCATGGAATATCTTTCCATTTCTTTGTGCCTTATTCAATTTCTTTCAACAATGTTTTAGAGTTTTCAGTGTACAAGTCTTTCACCGCTTGGGTTAAATTTATTCCTTGGTATTTTATTCTTTTTGTTGCAATTGTAAATGGGATTGTATTCTTAACTTCTCTTTTTGCTACTTTGTTGTTAGTGTATAGAAATGCAAACGATGTTTGGATGTTGATTTTCTATCCTGCAACTTTCCTATATTCATTTATTATTTTTAAATGTTTTCTGGTGAATTCTTTAGGATTTTCTATATATAAAATCATGAGATCTGAAAATAGTGACTTTCACTTCTTCCGTTCCAGTATGGGTCCCTTTTATTTTTTTTTCTTGCCTGATTGCTCTGGCTAGGACTTCCAATACTATATTACATCAGAGTGGTGAAAGTGGGCATCCTTGTCTGGTTCCTGTTCTTAGAGGGATAGCTTTCAGGTTTTCTCCACTGACAATGATTAAAGCTGTGGGTTTGTCGTATATGGCCTTTATTATATTGAGGTACTTTCCTTCTATACCCATTTTATTCAGAGTTTTTATCATAAATGGATGATGTATCTTGTCAAATGCTTTCTCTGCATCTGTTGAGATGACCATGTGATTTTTATTCTTCATTTTGTTAATGTGGTGTATCATGGTGATCGATTTGTGGATGTTGAACCATCCCTGCATCCCTGGAATAAATCCCACTTGATCATGGTGTGTGATCTTTTTAAAGTACTGTTGTATTTTATTTGCTGGTATTTTGTTGAGGATTTTTGCATTGATGTTCATCAGTGATATTGGCTTGTAATTTTCTTTTCTTGTAGTGTCCTTGTCTGGTTTTGGGATCAGGGTAATATTGGCTTCATGGAATGAGTTAGGAAGCTTCCCTTCCTCTTAAGTTTTTTGGAAGAGTTTGAGAAGGACCGGTATTAAGTCTTCTTTGAATGGTTGGTAGAATTAATCAGGGAAGGCATCTGGTCCTGGACTTTTATTTTTTGGGAGGTTTTTGATTATAGTTTCAATCTCCTTACTGGTGATTGGCCTGTTGAAATTCTCTATTTCTTTTTTATTTAGTTTTGGAAGGTTGTATGATTCTAAGAATTTATCCATTTCTTCTAGATTATTCAATTTTTTGGCGTATAGCTTTTCATAGTATTCTCATATGATCTTTTGTATTTCTGAGGTGTCCATTTTAATTTCTCCTCCTTCACTTCTGATTTTATTTATTTGAGCCTTTTCTCTTCCTTCCTTGGTGAGTCTAGTTAGGGTTTGTCAATTTTGTTTATCTTTCTGAAGAACCAGCTCTTAGTTTCATTGATTTTTTTCTCTTGTTTTTAAGTCTCTATTTCATTTATTTCTGCTCGGTTTTTATTATTTCCTTCCTTCTAATGATTTGAGGCTCTGTTTTTTCTTCTTTTTCCAGTTCCTTTCAGTGCACTGTTGGATTGTTTATTTGAGATTTGTCTTGTTGGTTGAGGTAGGCCTGTATTGCTATAAACTTCCCTCTTAGAACCGTTTTGCTGTATCACATATTTTGGCGTGTCGTATTTTCATTTTCATTTGTCTCCAGCTATTTTTTGATTTCTTCATTGACTCAATCATTGTTCAGTAGCATTTTGTTTAATCTCCATATATTTGTGTCTTTGCCAGTTTTCTTCCTGTAGTTGATTGACTTCTAGTTTCATACTATTGTGGTCAGAAAAGATTGTTGGTGTTACTTCAATCTTCTTAAATTTATTGAGACTTGTTTTGTAGCCTAATATGTGATCTATCCTGGAGAATGTGCTGCATGCATTTGAAAAGAATGTGTATTCTGTGGCTTTTGGATGGAATGTTCTGTATATATCTATTAAGTCCATCTGGTCTAATGTGTCATTTAAGGCCAATATTTCCTTATTGATCTGTTTGGATGATCTATCCATTGCTGTAAGTGAAGAGTTAAAGTCCCCTACTATTATTGTGTTACTGTCTATTCCTCCTTTTATGTCTGTTAACAATTGCTTTTTTTTTTGGCACTCCTCTGTTGGGTACATAGATATTTATGTGTTATATTCTCTTTCTGGATTCTTCTTTTTATCATTATGTAATGCCCTTCATTTTTATTGTTACAGTTTTTGTTTTAAAGCCTATTTTGTCTAACTATGGCTACCCCAGATTTCTTTTCTTTGCCATTTACATGGGATATCTTTGTCCATCCCTTTGCTTTCAGTTTGTGAGTGTCTTTAGGTCTGAAGTGTGTCTCTTGCATGCAGCTTATATATGGTCATGTTTTTTTATCCAGTTGGAGAATTTATGCCTTTTGATTGGAGCATTTAGTCCATTGACAATTAAAGTAGCTATTGATAAGATAATTGCCATTTTTTGGGGGGGACAGTGTTTTACTAGTTCTTCCCTGTTCCTTTCTTCTTCTCTTGCTCTCTTCTCTTGTGGTTTGATGGCTTTCTTTAGTATTACATTTGAGTTCCTTTCTCTTAATTTTTTGTGTACTTATTATAGGTTTCTGGTTTGTGATTACCATGAGGTTCATACATAGTAACCTATGTATATAGCAGTCTATGTTAAGTTGATGGTCTCTTTAGTTTGACCTCTTGCTAAAAGCTCTACTCTTTTAGCCCTCTCCTCCCAGATTTTATCTTTTTGATACCATATCTAACTTCTTTTTTTGTGCATGTGTATCCACTACCCACTTATCATGGAAATAGATAATATTAGTACTTTTGTCTTTTGACCTAATATTTATTTCATAGGTGGTTGATCTGGTACTTTTATTGTATATTTGCCTTTACCAGTGATTTTATTGCTTTTTCTTTGATAATTTTATTATTTCTATTTGTAGTGTTCTCTTTTCCACTTATATAAGCCCTTTTAGCATTTCTTGTAAGGCTGGTTTCTTGGTGATAAACTCCTTTAGTTTTTGCTTGTCTTGGAAACTCTTTATCTCTCCTTCCATTCTGAATGATAACCTGCTGGGTACAGCATTCTTTGCTGTAGTTTTTTTCCTTTTAGCACTTTAAATATATCATGCCACTCCCTTCTAACCTATAAGTCAGCTGATATCCTTGTGGGGTTTCCTTTGTATTTAACTTATTGCCTTTCTTTTGAAGTTTTTAGGAGTCTCTCTTATCTTTGATTCTTGACTTTTTAATTATAATGTGCCTTGGTGTGGGCCTCTTTGGGTTTATCTTGTTTGGTCCTCTCTGTGCTTCCTTACCTGCATGTCTGTTTCCTTCCTTACTTAAGAAAGTTTTCAGGGGCCGGCCCCGTGGCTGAGTGTTTAAGTTCGTGTGCTCCGCTGCAGGTGGCCCAGTGTTTCATTGGTTCAAATCCTGGGTGTGGACATGGCACTGCTCATCAAACCACACTGAGGCAGCGTCCCACATGCCACAACTAGAAGGACCCACAATGAAGAATATACAACTATGTGCCGGGGGGGGGGGTGCTTTGGAGAGAAAAAGGAAAAAATAAAATCTTTAAAAAAAAAAGAAAGTTTTCAGCTATTATTTCTTGAAATAGATTCTTTGCCCCTTTGTCTCTCTCTCTTCTCCTTCTGGGACTCCTATAACACATATGTTAGTGTGCTTGATGTTGTCCCAGAAGTCTCTTAGACTGTCTTCGTTCTTTTTAATTCTTTTTTCTTTTATCTGTTCGGTTTGGGTGATTTCCTCTAGTCTTTCATCCAGCGCGCTTACCATTCTTTTGTATCAACTACTTTGCTATTGAGTCCCTCTAGTGAATTCTTCATTTCCACTATTGTATTCTTCATTTCTGACTGGTTCTTTTTTATATTTACCAATCCTTTTTTGAAGTTCTCACTGAGTTCATCCATTCTTCTCCTAAGATCAGTGAGCATCCTTATGATTTTTTGTTTGAACTCTTGGTCAGGTAGATTGTTTATTTCTGTTTCATTTAGGTTTTTTCCTGGCATTTTGTCCTGTTCCCTTACTTGGAACAGATTCCTTTGCCTCATTTTGCCTCTTTCTCTGTGCTTATATCTATATATTAGGTGGGTCAGCTACATCTCCCAATCTTGGATTAGTGGCCTTATGTAAGAGGTGCCTTATGAAGCCCAGCAATGTGCTTCCCTCTTGTCACCAGTGCTAGAGCATCCCCTGTGTGAGCTGTGTGTGTCCTTTTCTTGTGGCAGGGTTGTTCTTGCTACAGGTGCATGGGGAGACAAGGCTGTCCCTGTGGCTGGCTGGTTGTAATACTCAGCTGCATGTGGCTGCTATGGTCCCTTCAGTCACTTTATTAGGTGTGGGGAGCCCCAGCACAGTTGGCTACAATGTCTAGCAGCACATTCCTGCTGCAGTTTTTCTGTTAAGTGAGTAGGCCCCCAGTGTGGCTGGTTTCTAGGCTCAGGGACTTACAATTGCTATAGGCCTCCAGGCTGCAAAGCTGTTGTCAGCTCTCTCAGGAGTGCAGCTGGGTGGGGCTGGCCCCAGGTGTGGTAGCATGCTATTTCAGGCATTGGAAGGTGGAGCCAATCTCTTACGTGGCTGTTTGAGAAGCATACTTCTGCTGCAGCTGACAAACGCCACTGCCCACAGGCCCACACATCCAGTCAACGCAGTCCTGCCCTGTGTGCACACCCCACCCACTGAAGTGAACCCACTTGCCCCACTGCAGAGGCCCCACACACTCTGCCAATGCAGGCCCACCCCTTGCACATGCCCTGCCCCTAGCACATGTCCTGCCCCACAAGGGTGGACCCACTCGCTCCACTGCAGAGGTCCCACACACCCTGCCTACGAGGGCCCACAAGTTGCCCGAGGGCTTGCTCTTGAGTGGGGCCATTCCCTAGGGTGGGCTGTTTGTCCTGGCCGAGCTGGATTGAATCAGTGCTCTAGTGGGTGTGGCAGATCCCTGTGCTAAAAGACCAGAAGAACTTCAATGGCGTCTGCCAGTGTCTGTGTTAGCATGCCTGTCCTAGGTCACAATAATGGCTGCTGCCAATGTCTCAGTCCCTGGGGAGGTGGTCCCAGCCTGGGGAGGTCATCTCTCACTGAGATGTGCCCAGAGCCTATCAAGTGACTCTCTTTTCAGCAAAAGACTGTACACTTTTCTTTCTGGTGATTTTAGGTTGCTTTCCAAAACAGGTGAATCTGTGAGTGGGCCCTTTAAGAGCAGGCTTTTCTTTCTCTTATGTCTGATAGCTTTTCCGGGGGCATTCCCTGCTGTTGTCAATAGCCAGCAAAGCCAGATATTATGATACTTGTCTTGGTTGCACTGAGTTCAAAAGCTGCTTATTGTGGAAAAGCTCTCCTGCTCAGATCTCTCACTCCTCCAGGAAAAGCGTCATACCTTAAGATAGCTCCAAGCCATGAGGTGCCATGGCTAGAATGTGGGTATTTCCTCTGCAGAAAGGAATTTCTTCCTCTTCTACCTTAGTCAGCACTGTCTCTTGTTGTGGGATTTTTAAAATCCAGTTTTCAGTTCTCTCTCAGGGGTAATTTTTCCAAAAGTAGTTGTAAATTTATTGTGTCTGTGAGAGGAGCTAAGTTCAGAGTTCTCCTACACTGCCATCTTCCCAGCAATTCCCCGCCCCCCCCTTTTTTTTTTTCTGATTCCATGCTCCTATTTATTTCTTGGATTCATTTTCCTTTCTGTTTATCAATACTAGTTCCTTTCACTTCTTTATTTATATTTAAATTTTTAAAAATTGTGGTAAAATACATAACAAAATTTAACATTTTATCTATTTTGTGTACAGTTCAGTGGCATTAATTATATTCATAATGTTATGGAACCATTACCACTACCCAAATCCAGAACTCTTCCATCATCCGTAACAGAAACTCTATACTATTAAACAATAACTCTGCATTGCCCCTATCCCCTGCCCTTGGTAAACTCTATTCTACTTTCTGTCTCTATGAATTTGTCTATACTGGTTACCTTATAAATGGAATCATACAATAATTGCCCTTTGTGTCTCTGGTTTATTTCACTTAGCATGTTTTCAAAGTACGTATCACATATTAGAATTTCATCCCATTTTAAGGTTGAATAATATTCTATTGTATGAACATACCACATTTTGTTTGTCCATTCACTTCTTGATGGCCATTTGGGTTGTATCCACATTTTGACTACTGTGAATAATGCTCCTGGGAACATTGGTGTACAAGTGTTATGAGTTGAATTTGTGTCCCCACAAAAATTTAGACATTGAAGTCTTAACTCCCAGTACCTCAGAATGTGAGCATAATTGAAGATAGGACCTTTACAGGTGTAATTAAGTTAAAATGAGGTCATTATGGTGGGCCCTAACTCAGTATAACTGGTGTGTTTATGAGAAGAGGGAATCTGGACATAGACATGTACAGAAGACAGTTGATGTGAAGACACAGGGAGAAGATGGCTATCTACAAACCAGGGAAAGAGACCTCAGAAGGAACCAACTCTGCTGACATCTTAATTCACACTTATATAGCCTCCCGAACTGTGAGAAAGTAAATTTCTGTTGTTTAAGCTACCCAGCCTGTGGTACTTTGTAATGACAGTGCTAGCAAACTAATACAGCAAGTATCTTTTTGAATCTATACTTTTAATTCTTTTGGGTATTATGTCTAGAAGTGGAATTGCTGGATCATACAGTAATTCTATGTTTAACTTTTTGAGGAACCACCAAAATGTTTTCCACAGTGACTGTGTCATTTTACATTCCAAACAGCAATACTCCAGGATTCCAATTTCTCCACATCCTCGTCAACACTTGTTATTTTCTGCTTTTCTGACAATAGCCATCCTGATTGGTGTGAAGTGGTATCTCATTGTCGTTTTGATTTGCATTTTTCTAACAACTAGTGATGTTGAGCATCTTTTCATGTGTTTATGGGGGCATTTGTATATTTTCTTTGGAGAAAAGTCTATTCAAGCTGTTTGTCCATTTTTGAACTGGTTTTCTTTCTATTGTTGTTCAGTTGTAGTAGTGCTT
The DNA here is from genome assembly GCF_041296235.1 of Equus asinus. Classification (NCBI taxonomy): domain Eukaryota; kingdom Metazoa; phylum Chordata; class Mammalia; order Perissodactyla; family Equidae; genus Equus; species Equus asinus. Next base: position 23,171,278 of record NC_091803.1, read on the forward strand.
TATATATTCTGGATATTAAACCCTTATCAGACACATGATTTGCAAATATTTTCTCCTGTAAAATGGTGATTTCCAGGGGCTGGGGAGGAGGGTGAAATGAGGAGGTGGATTGGCAAAGGGTACAAGGTTTCAGTGTATTATACTGAACTAATGATAGTGTATTATATACTTAAATTTTTCTAAGAGGATAGATCATATGTTAAGTGTTCTTAATACACACACAAATAATATTAATAAAGAGAATGAGAGGAAACTGTGGGAGGTGATGGATATGTCTATGGCCTAGATGGTGGTGATGGTTTCACAGATGTATATTTATCCTCAAACTTATAGAGTTGTATAGATTAAATAGGTAGAACTTAAAAGGTTTTTTCCTTCTCATTCTGTAGGTTATCTTTTCACTCTCTTGTTATTGTCCTTTGATGCACAAGTGTTAAATTTTGATGAAGTCCAATTGATCTATTTTTTCTTTTGTTGACTGCGTTTTTGTTGTCACAGTCAAGATATCATTGCCAAACCAAATACCATAAAGATTTTCCCCTCTGTTTTCTTCTAAGTTTTATAAGTTTAGCTTACGTTTAGGTCTTTGATCTATTGAGTTAATTTTTGTTTATGCTGTGAGGTAAGAGTCCAACTTCATTCTTTTGTGTGATGATATCTAGTTTTCCTAACACCATTTATTGAAAAGACTATCCTTTCCCCATTGAATGGTCTTGTATATAACTTCTTTGGGTAAGTTTCTGTTCAAATCTTTTGCCCATTTTCTAATTGATTTCTTTTTTAACTGTTGAATTCAGAGCATTCTTTATATATTTGGATATTAGTTTGTTGGACATGCAATTTACAAACATTTCTGGCAGTCTCTAGTTTGCCCTTTCATTCTATTAACAAGGACTTTCATAAAGCAAAAGTTTTAAATTTTTATTAAGTCCAACTTATCAATCTTTTTTATGGATCGCACTTCTGGTGTCATGTCTAAGAACTCTTGACGTAGCCCTAAGGTTCCAAAAATTTTCTTTGCTTTCTTCTATAAGTATTATAGAAGTTATAACACATAGGTGAAAGTTTTGGTTTCTTATTTTTTTTTGCCTATGGATGTCCAATTGCTACAGCACTACTTATTGAAAGTCTATCCTTCTTCCATTTAACTGCTTTACACCTTTAACCGAAATCAGTTGAGGAAAAAAAATTGGTCATACTTGTATGTGTCTATTTTGGTTTTTTAATTCTGTTCCATTGATCTATATGTCTATCCCTCCGCTAATACTGCCCTGTCTTGATTACTGTAACTATACAGCAAATCTAAAACTGGATAGAGTGATTCCTTCCCTTTATTCTTCTTTTTCAAATTTGTTTTAGGTGTTCTAATTCCTTTGGCTTTTCATATGAATTTTAGAATAAACTCATCTATATCTACAAAACACTTGCTGGGATATTGATAGGAATTGCATTAAAGCTAGTGATCAGTTTGTGGAGAATTCATCTTTATTACATTGAGCGTCCCAATCTATAAACATAGAATGTCTATTTGTTTAACTCTTTCTTGATTTCTTCAGTAGCATTTTGTTGTTTTCAGCACAGATGTCCAGAACATGTATTATTATATTTACACCTTAATATATTGTTTTTTGAGAATTTGTAAATAGTACTGTATTTTATATTTGGTTTCCAGCTGTTCATTGTTGGCATATATACAATGTATTTTTTATGTCTACAAAACCTTATTTTTATTTAAACAAAAGAGGATCAAACGTTTATCATCCTACACTGCAAAGTGCCTATTTACTTTCCATTTATTTTTGTACTTTTTGCTAACACATTTTTTTTTTTTGGCAAATATTTATTCCCCTAAACATCTTAGCAAAATCACCAGGAAAACTTTAAATGAAACCTGCGAAAATTATGTACAGCGCATTGTCTGATGTGCATTAAAGTGCATCAATGTTAATTAATAGTATCCTGACGTAAAGAAAAAACCTTAAAGTAAATGACACAATTCAGCCTGGAGGATTTGTCTGAAAAATTTTAGACACTAACAATGAGCTCCACAGCTGCTATTCTGATATTTTAAAGCTTTATTGAAATGTAACTCACGATACGATTCACCTTTTTAAAGTATACAATTTAGTGTTTTGAGTATATGCACAAAGTTGTGAAATCATCATCACTATCCAATTTCAGAACATTTTCATCACCCGAAAAAGAAACCCTGTACCCATTAGCAGTCATTCCTCATTCTCACCTTCATCCAGCCTGTGGCAACCACTAACCTACTTTCTCTCTCTTGTGGATTTGCCTATTCTAGACATCTCATATAAATCAAATCATACAATATGTGGTATTTTGTGTCTGGCTTCATTCATTTTGCATAACGTTTTCAACGTTTATCCATGTTGTAGAACATATCAATATTTTATTCCTTTTTATGGCCAAATAATATTCCATTGTATGGATATATCATTTTTGTTTATCTATTCATCACTTGGTAGGCATTTGGGTTGTTTCCACATGATTTAATAGATTTTAAAAATCAAACTTTTTATTTTGAGATGATTGTCGATTCACATGCAGGAGTAAACAATAGAGATCCCATGTACTCTTCACCTGGTTTTCCCCAATGGCAACATCTTGCACAACTATGATACAATGTCATAACCAGGAAATTTACACTGAAACAATACATTGACTTTACACAGATTTCACCAGTTTTACACATCATTTGTGGTTTAGTTCTATGCAATTTTATCACATTTGTAAATCTGTGTAATCACCACCACAGTCAAGATACAAAACAATTTCACACCCAAACGATCCATTGTGCTGCCCTTTTATAACAACACTCAGCTCCCTCCTCTCCCCATTCTGAATCCCTGTAAACGGCTAATCTGTTCTCCTTCTGCATAACTATCATTTTAAGAATACTTAAATATTATATAAATTATATATTCAGAAAATTATCTACATGTAAGTGGAATCATACAGTATATAACCTTTTGGGACTGGAGTTTTTTCACTCAGAATATATCCCTTGAGATCCATTCAAGCTGCTGTATCAACAGTTCATTCCTTCTTCTTATTGAGTAGTAGTCCACTGTATAAATGTACCACAGTTTGTTTAACCACTGACCTGTTGAACGATATTTGGATTGTTTCCAGTTTAGGGCTATCATGAATTAAAGGTGCTATGAGCATTTGTGTAAATGCTTTCGTGTGAACGTAAGTTTCAATTTCCTGGAATAAATGCCGAGTAATGCAACTGGTGAGTTGTATGATAATGACATGTTCAGTTTTACAAGAAGTTGCCAAACTATTTTCCAGAACAGCTATACCATATTAAATTTTCGTTGGACTGTATGAGTGATCCACCTTCTCCACATCCTTGTCAGTATTTCCTTCTGATCTCCATAGTTTCTGGTGAGAAATCCAATGTCATTCAAATCATCACTCCATTACAGGTAATGTATCCTTGCTAACTACTTTCAAGGCTTTTTTTGTCTTTAATTTTGAGAAGTTTGTGATGCATCTTTGCATGGATTTCTTTGGGTTTATGCTGTTTGGGATTCACTCAGCTTCTTAAATCTATAGATATATGCCTCTGGCCAATTTTGGTAATTTGGTAAATTTCAGCTGCTACCTATTTTAATATTTTTTATCCATAAACTTTTCTCCTCCTGGGACTTCAATGACAAAGATGCTAGATCTTTTGTTATTGTCCCAGAGGTTCCTGAGGCTACATTCACTTTTTAAATTTCAGTCTATTTTCTCTCTGTTGATCAGATTGGGTAATTTCTATTGATCCATCTTCAGTTCACAGATTCATTCCTCTGTCATTGCCATTCTGATACACAGCCTATCAGTGAGGTTTTGTTTTGTTTTAATTCCAGTTATTGTAGTTTTCAGTTCTAAGATTTTCATTTGTTTCTTCTTTATATCTTTGTTTTGCTGGAACTTTTTGTTTCGGGCATGCTCATCCTTGCTCATTGAAGCATTTTTATGATAGTGTCTTTAATATTCTTGTCAAATAATTCCAACATGTGTCATCTTGACCAGAAGTAGTAAAAGTGGGCATCCTTGTCTTGTTCCTCGTCTTAGAGGAAAAGCTTTCAGTATTTCACCATTGAGTATGATGTTAGCTTTGGGTTTTTCACATATGCCTGTTATTGTGTTGTGGTAGTTTCCTTCTATCCCTAGTTTATTGAATTTTTTTTTATCATAAAGGGTGTTTTTTGTTTAATGCTTTTTCTGCAACAAGAGAGATGATCATAAGGTGGTTTCCCTTCATTCTGTTAATGTGATGTATTTCATTGATTTTTGCATATGGAACCATCTGGCATTTCAGGAATAAATCCCACTTGGTTGTGGTGTATAACCTTTTTTAATGTGCTGTTGAATTCAGTTTGCTAGTAGTTTTGAGAATTTTTGCATCTATATTCAACAGGGAAATTGGCCTATAGTTTTCTTTTCTTGTAGTGTCCTTATCTGGCTTTAGCATCAGGGCAATGCTGGCCTCGTAAGAATGAGTTAGGAAGTGTTCCCTTCTCTTCAATTTTTAAAAAGAGTTTGAGAAGGATTCATGTTAATTCCTCCTTAAATGGTAGAATTAGCTGGTGAAGCCATCTGGTCCTGGGATAAAACAATGATTTTAAAAATTTTATTATTTTTTATATATCTACTATCTATCATTTTTCTGTGAAGAAGGCTTTCTTTCTATCAATTGGGTGTCAACTACAGTTCTTCCTCAAAATGGGTTGATATAATGGCAACCTTCAATATGTAAGGTATTTTTTTAAAAATATTTTTGTGTTACAATTAACTTCTCTCAGTAGTTTTTCATTCAAATTCTTCCAAATTTGGCCTGTTGGAACCCTTCAGCTGACTCCTGTGTCCTATCAAGATATGCCCATTAGTCTTTCTTACTTGCTTACTTTCAGACCAAAAAGATCTTTCTCACTCCTTGATTTATTTCCTTCCCCAGCCCTGGATTCAGTGTTTTCTCCAAGGAGCACACTGGATCATGGGTGGGCAAGGGGTTTGTCCCTGACCCCCACTGGCCAAGATGCAGCTCCCAGCCAGCTGCCAACTATATGCACCATCATGCTGTACCCCAAGACACCACAGGAATACACGCCCAGCCCCAATCATTCCTGAGTGCCCAGGCCCTGGCTAGAGTGGTCACAGCATGGTTGGGGGAGACCAAGAACCCACCCAGGGGGATGGTGGGAGGCAGAACTGTGTGTGAGCTGAGAAGGTCCAAGTCTCCCACTGCATGCTGTATTGCCCCATCAAACCTCACCTGAAAACACAAATTCAAAGATAAAATTATTAAGAATTCCAAGATGGGGAAGACAGAACATTAAAGCCCAAGTGCAGGGACCTTCTGAGCACAGGGGCCTATGCAACCACACAGGCCCTGTGTATGTCTCTCTATTCTTTTCATGCATCTCACTCAACTTTGCAGGGTTTTTTTCATATAAATCCCAAAAGCTCTTGCTACTTCTAGGTGATTTATATTTGTTTCTATTGTGAATAAATTTTTCCCATGATATTTGCTAACCAGATAGTAATGGGATATATAAAAGTCATTTTGTACAGTTACTTTTAATGGCTATTTTAGCATTTCATATCTCACCATTTTAGGGATAATAGTTTCAATATCAATTTTCTTGGGTTTTCTACATAGAAAAATCATCTACAAATAATTACCATCTCTTGAGCAGTTAGCATTGCTAGGTACTGTTCTAAATCATTTAACCCTCACAACTCCTTGAAGCAGGTACTATTAGTATGCCCATTTCACAGGATGAGGTATGTGAAACACGAGACTTGCCCAAGGCCAAAGAGCTAACAAGTAAGTGCCAGAGTCAAAATTCAAAACCAAATCCAAGCCGCCTAGCTCAAGTTCATGTCCTCAACCACTGTGCTGTGATAGCTCTATATTGATCAGATTGACTCCTTTTTCCCTCTACCTTTATTTCTGTTTGAAGACTGAGTACCTTGGATAAAACTTTCAGAACAATGCTGATTTTAGTGATAGCAAATGTCCTTCTTTTGTTCTTAATTTTAACTAGAATGTCTCTAACGGTTCATTTTTAATTCTGATAATCATAGCTGTGGCTGAAAAGGAAAGCTTTGTAACAAGAGAATATTAATAATGTATATTTTCCTAAGATGAAGAACCAAAAATCAATGTATTTGGAAGAGGGATGGATTATGAAACTTTATTGATAAGGACTTCTGTTTCAAAGGTTTATTCCAATCACATTTATAGTACATAAAATATCAATACTTTCTTGTTGAGAAAACAGAAAATTTGGCCATCAGTATTGATGCTGACTTAAGAGAAATATATGTTTCTACCTAAGGCAAGAGTCTGTATCTGAAGAATTCAACCAATTTGAGATATATACCCAAAAAAATCAATTCAACAATTTAAAGATATGTAAGAAACCAAAAGAAGACAGCTTTTCTGGGATACCGGTATGTACATTTTATTTAACAAACATAATGTACAACGACTAAAAGAACTGTATAGTCCCAGGAGAATTAAAGAGTGTGTATATCTGGATTAGCACCTAGAAAGTACATAGAAAATTTTTAAAAAAAAAGGGGAAAACTTTCTATGAAAATCATTTGGGCCCAGGTTTCTAAGAGCTGATTCTCACTGGCATTTGATAATAACTCATTACAGTCCATGTAAGCTTGGTGATCAGCTGACTCAACTGCTTCAAGTCTTCAGTGCTTTATGACAATACATGTGTCAACTTGATGGATTTTATATGTAAATTTAAAGAAAGAATAAAAAGTTTTATAATCACTATAGTTTTATTCCAAAATTACTGCACTATAAATTTGTGTTACACTACCAGGAAGATACTGGGAAAGCAAGGGAACCTTCCCTAACTGCTTGTGTGATGTGACCTTGTTCAAGAATAGTGCCCTGAGAATTACAATTTCACAGGTATGCTGATAATCGGTAGAAATCATTGATTGGAAGGAGGATCATAAATGGTGTATTTAGGTTATGAAAGGTTCCATTAGAATTAGAAAAGGTTCCACAGTGTGGTAAAGCCTGACTGATTTATCAGTTAACATTATACTGTGCATTTAATGCAATCTTCTTTGGTTACATCATATTAACCACCATAAGAATAAATCCCTTGCTTACAAAATAGATCAGTCGTTCTTAACTGGGGACAGTTTTCCCTCCAGGAGACATCTGGCAATCAATGTCTGTTGATTTTTCACAACTCTTGGGAGTGCTACCAGAAACTAGCAGATATAGAGGCCAGGGATGTTGCTAAACATCCTACAATGCACAGGGCAGCCCCCAGAATAAAAACTCCTCAGGCCTCAAATGTCAATAGTACTGAGGTTGAGACACCCTGAAAGAGGTTTGTACGACATGTGCCTGGGTTGTCCATACAGTCAAAAGTACACTATGGAGGCACTCCCTGCACACTACAGCTCTGAGGGATTCCCCATTGGCTCTTACCAGTAGAGACCTGTTCATTCTTCTGTCTTTTGACCCAGACCCAAGGCCAGCTCCTTTACAAAGAACTCAATAAGTATTTGCTGAATGAATGGAGGAAAGGGGTGTAAGAAGCATGGTTCAAAGTCTTCAATTGACTATACTGAATAGTACTTTATATGACCTAAAAATTATACTGAACCTCAATGGTGTCATAGTCTCTGACTCTACAGGACCTCAAAGTTATGGCTAATATATTGTTAAAGATGGAGCTAATATTTTAAAGGGAGTATGTCTAAACACTTCTAGATGCATTTTAGTGGGGCAAACCAAATAAAATGGTGTTAAAGGCAAACATTCAATATACTTCATTTCAAACTAAAAATATTAACAGATGAAATGCCATGCACAGCAGATGCCATTCTTTCTTTAATATATATTTACAACTTTACACACTTACTTATCAATATATCTTTTATCTTTACAATTATAAAATTATTTCAAACTGTAGAAGAGTGGTACCATTGAATTTCCTTAAACACACATTTGGTGGCATTCATTTGCTTTATCCTTTGAAAAGGAATTATTTACCCAAATCCAAACACAGTGAATGCCATGAAGGAAGCACATAGAAAAGTAATGGAGGAAAAAAAAATAGACTGAGACAAAATTTTCACACAACCTTAAGTGAATCTATTTCAGTAACTCAAATAAATAGTACTTTATTATTTACTAAGATTCCTTTGCCAGGAAGAACAAAATAAAACAAAACAATCCCCACAAACTGTACCTTTATAAAAATGCTCTGACATTTATAAGCAATTAAGTCATACTCAAGATCCCAATCAGTGGACTGTAGTAAGGGCTAGCAACAATTTAGATTCAAATAAATACTATCCATGTAAGTTTTTATCATCCTGCATAAACTTGAGGTTGCAATGGTGGAGGAAGTTTATCATTTTCAACATTTTCAGAGTCAATAGCTGCTAAAGACTGATTTGGGGGCTTAATTTCAAGTGGGTATTTCTCAACAATGTCTTGAACCTCTTTTGCAATTCCATCTGTCCAATCTATTAGGTCTTTTTCAAGTTTCTTGGCTTCATTCATAATCCTTTCCTGTCGTTCATTCAATTGAGACAGGAGATCCAAGTTCTTATACATTTGCTTAACACCTAAGCAAGCATCAGGAGACCAATTCTCAGATTCTTGTTTCCGGGGAGAAGTCTGGCCAGACATGTATCGATCAAAATCTTCCTGACTTAAATTTAGAGACTGGGCATCTAATTTCTCAATGAAAGCCACGGCACAGCACTACAAAAAAAGGAGAATGTTATTTATTAAGATCATATGAGGAATGTTACACACATATTCAATAAGATTTTTAAAAATCCTTTTTTAATGGAGAATTTATAACAGAATCAAAAGTAGATGAGGTGATGTCAGCATCATGGCAGAGTGAGCTCTTCCCTTAGACTCTCCCTACTAAGATACAAAGAAAACGACATTCATAAACCAACGGAGAACATTCACACAACAGAAAAGACATCTGAGAGATCCATGCAGCCATACATCTGAAAGTGGAGGTGCTGGACCCCCTGGAGGAAGTGGCAGGCGGTAAGAGGATCTCTTCTCCTTCCCCTAGTGGCAGCAACCCAGGTTGCAGGACCAAGCACAGCTTTCATAGGAAAAAGGGGAGGGGCAGCACTCTGTGGGAACACCTTTGCTCTCTAAGTTCCCTCACAGCCTTCAGGAAAGCCCCACACAGAGGTGGAAAAGGTGCAGGGGTATCTTCATCAAGCCAGCACACCAGGAGAGTAGAGAGCCCGGGCAGAGTGAGAATTCCCCAGGATGGCGCAAGTGAAAGAAAGCACCCCTCCCCACACCAGGTGCTGCAGCTCAGCCTGTCAGCCAGAGTGCCTACAAACAGGTTAGAAAAGCAGCAGCTGTGAGTGAGCCAGGGATTGCAGCAGATTCAGAATACACAACTCTTGACCCCCACCAGAGGTGGCAGGTGGAAGCTGCGAGGCACAAATGCACACCATCAAACAGTATGAAGAAATATATTAATACTCTAGACCAGGAAGAAAATGACAAGCACCCAGAAATCAATCCTGAAGGCACAGAAATTTATAATCAAAATGACAGAGAATTCAAAATAGCTATCATAAAAAAACTCAATGAATTACAAGAAAATACAAATAGTTCAATGAAATCAGAAACAAAATTAATGAACAGGGGGAATTCTTCACAAAGGAGACTGAAACTATAAAGAAATACCAATCAGAAATGTTGGAGATGAAAAACACAATAGTTGAGATAAAGAAAAATCTGGAGTCCTTAAATAACAGAGTTGATATTATGGAGGAGAGAATCAGCAGTCTGGATGACAGAAATATAGAAATGATTCAGATGGAGGAGGAGAGATAACTAAGACTAAAAAGAAATGAAGAAATTCCCGAGAAATATCTGACTCAATTAGGAAATGCAACAGAAGAATTACAGGTATTCAAGAGGGAGAAGAGAAGGAGAATGGAGCAGAAAGCTTATTCAAAGAAATAACAGCTGAGAACTTCTCAAACCTGGGGAAAGAGCTGGAAATACAAGCGAAATAAACCAATAAATCTCCTAACTATTTCAATGTAAAAAGACCTTCTCCAAGGCATATAGGAGTAAAGCTGGCAAAAGTCAATGACAAAGAAAAACTATTAAGGACAGCAAGGCAGAAGAAAATAACTTACAAAAGAACCCCTATCAGGATTTCAGTGGGTTTCTCAGCAGAAACCTTAGAGGCTAGGAGACACTAGAATGATATATTCAAAATTCTGAAAGACAAAAACTTTCAGCCAAGAATACTCTATGCAGTGAAAATATCCTTCAGATATGATGGAGAAATAAAAACTTTCCCAGACAAACAAAAGCTAAGGGAGCTCATCACCAGAAGACCCCCACCCCCACAAGAAATGCTCAAGAAGGCCCTCATACCTAAAAAAAAGAATAGGGTTACAAAGCCTTAAGCAAGGAGATAAATAGGTAGGCAAAATCAGAAAATTGCACTCTCTGTCAGAACAGGTTAGCAAATTCTTAATTATAATATTAACAATAAAGGGGGAAAAACATCAAAAATAAATACAATCTCGTCCTTTTAACCACAAACACAACACAAAACAGAGTAAGTTGTGACAATAGTAACTTTGAAGGGGAAGAGGAATAGGATAGAATCATCTTGGTCTAAGGAAATAAGAAGCTATGAGAATACAGACAATCAAATCTATGAGATTTTTTACACAAACCTCATGGTATCTACTAAACAAATAATCAAAACAGAGACACAAATGATAAACAACTGAGAAAATCATCACAGAGAAATACCAAATTGAATTGGTAGTCCGAAATACATGGGATGAGAAACAAGCGAAAGGCAGAAAAACTCGAGAACGAGTGATAAAATGGCAGCATTAACTTCTCAAATATCAATGATCACTCAATGTAAATAGATTGAATTCTCCAATCAAAAGACACAGAGTGGCTGGAAGGACTAAAAAACAAGACCCAACAATATGGGTGCCTCCAGGAAACACATCTCAGCTCCAACAACAAACACAGGCTCAGAGTGAAGAGATGGAAGACAATACTCCAAGTTAATTGCAAACGGAGGAAAGCAGGTGTTGCCATGCTTATATTAAACAAAGTAAAGATAAAGACGTCAAGATAAAACAGGTAATGAGAAACAAAGAGGGTCAGTATATAATGAGAAAAGGGACACTCCAACAAGACAATAACACTTATAAATATATATGCACCCAACACAGGAGAACCAAAGTACATAAAACAACTATTAACAAACCTAAAAGGAGATATTAACAACACAATAATAGTAGGGGACCTTAACATCCCACTTACATCAATGGATAGATCATCCAGACAGAAAGTCAACAAGGAAATAATGGAGTTAAATGAAAAATGGGACCAGATGGGCTTAATAGATATATACAGAACACTCCATCCAAAACCAGCAGAATACACATTCTTCTCAAGTGCACATGCAACATTCTAAAGGATAGACCATACGTTGGGAAACAAGGCAAGCCTCAATAAATTTAAGAAGACTGAAATCATATCAAGCATCATTTCCAACCATAATGCTATGAAACTAGAAACTAACTAAAAGAAAAAAGCTGGGAAAGTGAAATATGTGGATAGTAAACAACATGCTAATGAACAACCAATAGATCATCAAAGAAATTAAAGGAGAAGTAAAAAAATATCTGGAGACAAATGAAAATGAAAATACACCACACCAACTCATACGGGATGAAGCAAAAGCGGTTCTAAGAGGGAAATTCATAGCAATACAGGCTCACCTTAACAAACAAAGAAAATCTGAAATAAGCAATCTTAAACTACACCTAACAGAAGTAGTAAAAGAAAAACAAAGGCCAAAGTCAGCAGAAGGAGAGAAATAATAAAAATTAGAGCAGAAATAAATGAAATCAAAACAAACAAAAAAACAGTAGAAAGGATCAATCAAACAAAAAGCTGGTTCTTTGAGAAGATAAAATTGACAAACCCCTAGCCAAACTCTCTAAGAAAAAAAGAGAAAAGGCTCAAATAAATAATATTAGGAATGAAAGGGGACAAATTACAACGGATATCACAGAAATACAAAGGATTATAAGAAAATACTATGAAAAACTATACGCCAACAAATTGGACAATCTAGAAGAAATGCATAAATTCTTAGACTCTTATAATCTTCCAAAACTGAATCAAGAAGAAATAGAGACTCTGAATAGACCAATCAGAAGTAAAGAGATTGAAATCGTAATCAAAACATCCCCCCAAATAAAAGTACAAGGCCAGATGGCTTCCCTGGAGAATTCTACCAAACATTGAAAGAAGATTTAATACCTATCCTTCTCAAACTATTCCAAAAAATTGAAGAAGATAGAACACTTCCTAACACATTCTATGAGGCAAACATCACCAGGGTCCCAAAGCCAGACAAGGACAACACAAAGAAGGAAAATTACAAGCCAGTATCACTGATGAACATAGATGCAAAATTCCTCAACAAAATATTGGCAAACTGAATACAGCAATACATTAAAAGGATCATACAGCATAATCAAGTGGGATTCATACCAGGGAAGCAGGGATGGTTTCACATCCGCAAATCAATCAATGTGATACACCACATCAACAAAATGAGGACTAAAAACCACATGATCATCTCAATAGATGCAAAGAAAGCATTTGATGAGATCCAACATCCATTTATGATTAAAAGCTTTCAATAAAATGGGTATAGAAGAAAAGTACCTCAACACAATAAAGGCCATAGACGACAAACACAAGCTAACAAGATACTCAATGGGGAAAAACTTAAAGCCTTCCTCTGAGAAGGGGAACAAGAGAAGGGTGTTGTCTCTTGCTTCTCTTATTTAACATGTTACTGGAGGTTTGGTCCAGAGCAATGAGGCAAGAAAAAGAAATAAAAGGTATCCAAATTGGCAAGGAAGAAATGAAACTCATGCTGTTTGCAGACAACATCATTTTCTATATAGAAAACCCTAAAGAATCCATCAGAAAACTATTAGAAATAATCAACAACTACAGCAAAGCTGAAGTGTACAAAATCAACTTACAAAAATCAGTTGCCTTTATACTCTAATGATGAACTAACAGAAAGAGAACTCAAGAATACAATCCCATTAAAATCACAACAAAAAGAAATCATGCAAATCATATCTGACAAGTGGTTAATCTCCAAAATATATAAAGAGCTCACACAACTCAACAACAAAAAACCAAACAACCCAATCTAAAAATAGGCAGAGGATATGAACAGACATTTTTCCAAAAGAAGATATGCAGATGGTCAATAGGTACATGAAAAGATGTTCAACACCCCCAATCATCAGGGAAATGCAAATCAAAACTACACTAAGGGGCCAGCCCAGTAGTGCAGTGGTTAAGTTTGCATATTCCACTTCGGGGTTCACTGGTTTGGATCCTGGGTGCAGACATGGCACCGCTTGGCAAGCCACATTGTGGCAGGCATCCTACATATAAAGTCGAGGAAGATGGGCACGGATGTTAGGTCAGGGCCAGTCTTCCTCAGCAAAAAGAGAGGAGGATTGGCAGTAGACGTTAGCTCAGGGCTAATCTTCCTCAAAAAAAAAACTACAGCTAAGATATTACGTTACAGCCATTAGAATGGCTATAATCACCAAGACAAAAAATAAGAAATGTTGGAGAGGATGGGGAGAAAAGGGAACCCTCAGACACTGCTGGCAGGAATGCAAACTGGTGCAGCCAATATGGAAAACAGTATGGAGATTCCTCAAAAAATTAAAAATATAAATCCCATATGACCCAGTTATCGCACTACGGGGTATTTATTCAAAGAACTTGAAATCAACAATTCAAAGAGACTTATGCACTCCTATGTTCATTGCAGAATTATTCACAATAGCCAAGACATGGAAGCAACACAAGTGCCCATTAATGGATGACTGGGTAAAGAAGATGTCACATATTTATTCAGTGGAATACTACTCAGCCATAAAAAAAAAGACAAAATCATCCCATTCACAACAACATGGATGGACCTTGAAGATATTATGTTAAGTGAAATAAGCCAGACAGAGAAAGACAAACATCGTATCATTTCACTAGTATGTGGAAGATAAACACATGGACAAAGGGAATAGATTAGTGGTTACCAGAGGGGAAGGGGTTGGGGGTTGGGCACAAGGAGAGAAGGGGCACATTTATATGGTGACTAACAAATAATAACGTACAAGTGAAATTTCTAATATTATAAACTATTATGACCTCAATAAAAAAGTAAGTAAATAAGTTCCTGTAAACCCACAGAATGTACAACACTAAGAGTGAACCACGATGTAAACTCTGGACTTTGGGCGATCATGATGTGACACTAGGTCATCATGTAACAATGCACCACTCGTGGGGGATGTAGGTAATGGCGGAGGCTGTGAATGTGTGGAGGGAGAAGCTATAGCAGAAATCTCTGTACTTCCTCTCATTTTCGCTCTGAACCTTAAACTGCTCTAAAAAAATAAAGTCTTAATAATAAAAAAGGAAATATTAACGATAATATTTTGGTGATATGGGTGATTGAGAATGCTTCAATTCCCCTCCATGAGCTAATTTTTTTTAAAGATTTTATTTTTCCTCTTTCTCCTCAAAGCTCCCCGGTACACAGTTGTATATTCTTAGTTGTGGGTCCTTCTAGTTGTGGCATGTGGGACAGCACCTCAGCATGGCTTGATAAGCAGTGCCATGTCCGTGCCCAGGATTCAAACTGGCAAAACCCTTGGCCGCCCAAGCGGAGCGTGTGAACTTAACCACTCGGCCATGGGGCTGGACCTCCATGAGCTAATTTTTAAATTCAGACCTTGGGTAAGATATTCTTCGAATAAACTGTGTTCAAACAAACAGAGAAACAAATAAAAAAGTAGACAAAACAGACTAATGAACTTCCATGGACTTCAGCTTCAAAAATAACCAACTTGTAACCAATCATGTTTCCTTTATACTCCCATCTGAAATAATAACTTTCTTCCTTTAAAAAAAAAACTAAATCTAATTGCCAACTCCCATGAGTTTGACTGTCAGACATTTAGTCCTCTCCTTGGGTTATGTGACGGTCCTAGGGTCTAGTACAGAGTGAAATAATTAGGAGCACCTTCAGTGTTTGTTCCATGCTGGCTACTACAGAGCTTCCCGTGGACAAACACTGAATAATGCCTTGAAGTCGAAGGTTCTCCGCTTCCCTGTCAGGCTGTAGGGCAGAGAAATCACTGTTCTGTCCAGGAGCTCCAGGGTCAAGTGTCTGGGGGCCATGCCCAGAAAGTCACTGTTTTTGAGGTCTTGCCAGACCCACAATGCCCACTCAGTACAAGGCCAGTCACTGGGCTTGTCCTCAGGTACTGGTTTGGCACACAGACCTCTGGTCCTCAAAAAGATATTTTAACACCAAATGGTTAAAATAAGCTTTGAAATCAGACAACCTGAGTTAAGTGTCACCTCTGTTACTTGACAGCCAAGAGTTGTACGACCCTTAGGAAAGTAACCTAAGCTCTCTGAGGTTTCCGCATCCATAAAATGGAGGAAATACAACCCAGATTTATTGTGAGACTTAAACAACATAACACATGTAACGTGCTTAGGTCATAGGTCTGTACTAAGCAATGAATAATGGTAGCAAATATTAGTATAGAAATGCTAGGGCACTCAGTGATAGGCAGTTCTCAGAATTTCTTCTGAGTAACTCATTCACAGGATCCTACATTATTATTCATAAAAAAGAGAATCATCTCTTTAAGGAATATTTAGCAAATCTATTACAATTGATTCATGTGATGAGAAGGTGCCTATGTGACCCTTCCACACAGGCTCATGCCGTGTGTGTGGAATCGCTGCAGCCCCATTCCCTGGAGAGAGGAGGAATCTAAGATGATTCTAACATTCCCAGCTTAGGTGAATGGATATATGGTACTGCCACCAACGGAAATAGTGTATACTGGAAAAGAGAAAAACGTTTTGTAGGGAAGCAGTTTCAGTTTTGAACAAATTAAATTTGAGGCACAACAAATAGCTGGAAGTGGAGCTCAGTGTGAGGTCAACACAGGTGACATAAACCTGTAGGTCCTTACTGTACAGGTGGACCGCAGAGCTGTGACCAGAGGAGTCTAGGGAGAGAGATGCATAGAGGACAGAAACCCAGGGAATAACACACTTCAAGATGAAGTAGAGGACACAAAGCCCACAAAGAGACAAGGAAAAGGAAATGAATTGTGGAAGCCAAGGGACCTTAAGAAGTTCCAGAACAAAGGAGTCGTCAGAGTATTAAAGAAGTAAGATGAAGACTGACAGTTTCCATGGGATTTGGCAAATGGCAGATTTTTTTACTTTTGCCAGAGCAGTTTCATTGGAGCAGTGGGAGCAGAAGCCAGACTCTGTGTTAGGCAAGAAGAGGATGAAGAAAGAAGACGCAAATATAGCTAAGGCTCTAGGTCAAGGTGCTGGGAAGATACAGAGAATAGACGAACCAGCAGCATTCACTGTTGACAAGGGCTACCCTCAAACACCTCCTGGTCCTGCTTCATTTCTCCTACCACTGGCCATGTTTCCATCCCCACACTTCTCAGGGATTTCCAGATTGTCTGATACTCTCTGGATAAAGAACTGAATCCAAAAGGCTCTTTTCTAGCAAGGTGCTGTCAAGTGCATATTTCACTTATGTTAAGGAATATGAATACTTTGGCCACAAACTTTTCTGTGGAGTATAGTTTAAACAACCATGTGTCTAGAAGGATGAAAAACACTGCAAATAACGGAAGAACCACCATTTTGAAAAAGAGCATTCCCAAGTCCCTCCATCTGCAAACCACACTCTCAAGATGCTGGCAACTGCAGTCAATAGCAGCTGAACACAATGGCTGAGGGTGATAAGTAACAGGCGCAGGTCCAGGTTTTGAGGGACTCAAAGCTTATATACTTTTGTGAACCCACTTAAAGTAAAACAAAAAAGACAGATACAAAATTAGGTACAAAAGTCAACACATATTTAGGATGTAAAAATAAATCACAACACACTTCTGGAGCCTTGGAGATTCAAGTACCTTTTAGATAATTTACCAGAAATGCTTCCTTACGTAACCAGGCCTCCTCTCCCTACCTATTACCCTGTACAACTTTCAGCACAGGACACAAAGCACATACGTGTCTTGAGGTTCAAATTCATTAGCTTGACAGTAAATCTAGCCTAAAGCAAAGAAGCAGAAGTTCAGCAGTCAGTAAAGAAGTATTCAGCCGTGTAGCTTAGATATATATACTTTAATACCGTCTTGCCTAGAATCAATTAGCACTGTAACAGAACAACAGTTGAAAACCATTTCATACTCTCTAAACTGACCCTTTCTTAAAATACTGAGTATTCAGTTCTAAGAGGTAACTGTAGAAATAAAAAATAAATAAATCTCAAGTCTTTTAATAAAGGAACCAAAGTCCAAGATCTGACTTTTTCATGTTTGAAACAACCCAACTAAGTGAATGGCTCTTGTGCCTAGGACCCCAGGGAGTGATGGCCAACAGCAGCAGAGACTCCTCAACGAGGCTGTCATGTTTCCTATAAGAGTACCACGGTCTCTGGTCAAGTATTGGGAGGTGGGGTGTCTGCACAGCTTGGTCACATGTGCTCTGTGACACCAAGGTAGCATCCTCAGCTATGCTGACTCCTCAACTCAGGAGCATTAACCTGTCACAGGCCTATGAGTGACTTGTCACATCTGCAAAATAAATAATTTCATCGTTCTTCTCCATAACACCAAGAAATCAAATACTTACTAGATTTGTGAAATAGTAGCCATCCTCTCCAGTCATCAATCGGCTTGGATTGCAGAAGCGGGTGATATACTGGATATTGGACTGAAGGCGTGGGGGGTTGCCCTTCAAAACAATGTAGATGAGAGTGGGTAAGAAGTCATCGGCTGAAGCTGGCTCATTCTTGGTAATCTTGATGGCATTGAAGATGTGCTTGCTGCACTTGGTGATGCAGGCCAACTTATCTCGAGGCACACGCTTCGAATCCATTTCAATGATATCTATAAAGCAGAAAAGACACTGCTTCCAATGAGAAAATAATTACATAAAGGAAGCATTAGGATAATCAATTTTTATCTATTAAGTTACAGAGGTTCCCCTACTAACCCCTTCTCTACCAGTTAACTTAGTGTATGAAAAACTTAGATGGCGGGGCTGGCCCCGTGGCCGAGTGGTTAAGTTTGCGCGCTTCACTGCAAGCGGCCCAGTGTTTCGTTGGTTCGAATCCTGGGCGCGGACATGGCACTGCTCATCAAACCACGCTGAGGCAGCATCCCACATGCCACAACTAGAAGGACCCACAACGAAGAATATACAACTATGTACTGGGGGGCTTTGGGGAGAAAAAGGAAAAAATAAAATCTTTTAAAAAAAAAAAAAACTTAGATGGCAAAAAAGAGTAAATACTAACTCATATTTATAGAACACATGACCATGAGCCAGGCACTACACAGTATGCTCTCCAAGCATACTTTGCTTTTTTTATCCTCAGATTATGTAATGGACACTAATTATTAAGGGAACTGAGGTTCAGAGAAGTTTCATGACTTCCCCAAGACCATACAGACAGCAAATGACGGGATTTGAAACGAAGTCTATCTGACTCGAAAGCCCATTCTTTTTCATGATGGTAAACTACTAATTAGTTCAATGGAGAAACAAGAAGAGTCATTTTACTGCTTCTGTTCCTCTCAATACATTGTAAAACTCAGTTTAGAAAGCCTCAATTTGCATACTGCTTTTTAGAAATGTGGCCACTATACAAAGCATCTGTGTATTGCATATCAAAATACAGATGCTGAAATTCATCACATGGAGGTCCACTGTGGACAATTCTCATGGCATGTAAATCTCCATGAGCTATGAACATCTATAGCACCTGTATGATTCTTATAACCTGCGGGTTAGCAGACAGGATAAAGCGTAGGTATAAATTTAATCTCATAAACACTACTGTATTTCTTCAAAAAAAAATTATTTCACTGCCCCTAACTACAACTAAGTCCAAGCGGTAGGCTCTTATAAATGCATCCTTTGTCACAAAGACTAGGAGGTGGTGAGGAAAAGTTAGGTACAAACTGTCAACACAGCTTGAACCACACAAGAGGAGGGAGGGAGTGTGCCTTTGGATGTATACATCTGCTGGCAGTCTGGAACATCGTGCAAGAAAATAGCTGAGAAAGCTTAATTTGACAGCAATTTCTTGCCACTAGCAGGAATAAACGTTTCAGATTTAGGCAAGACGGTGGTACATGCCAAAGAGTTCTTGCCAATCTTAGCTCTCATCTCTGAGGATGACCACCTGGAGGAATGCTCATAGGACCACCAGCCATGGAAGTGCAGAGGCCTCATTTTAACTCAGTAACACTTTTATTCTCCATACTTACACATTTATTGTGTGAATTACATAATTTTTGCTTATTTTATTGGTAAGTTCCTTCAATCTTTTAATTCTGGGCTGTAATTATTGTTACTGTGTCTCATTCTATTTATTTTTCTTTTTCTATTTAAATAGAAATTATTATAAAAAAGATTTTGGAGGAAGATTTTTTTTAACTATTTTCACTACTTTCATCCACTCTATTTCGCCTACCTTTTATCGTTGATTTTCATTCTCTATTTTAAACATTTAACCATTTTCTCATTAATCTTTATTCTTTAAGTTTTAAAGTGAATTACTGGGGCTGGCCCAGTGGCATACTGGTTAAGTTTGCCCACTCTGCTTCAGCAGCCCAGGGGTCGTGGGTTTGGATCCCAGGTATAGACCTACACATCACTCATCAAGCCATGCTGTGGTGGCATCCCACATACACAACAGAGGAAAACTGGCACAGACGTTAGCTCAGGGACAATCTTCCACAAGCAAAAAGAGGAAGATTAGCAACAGATCTTAGCTCAGGGTCAGTATTCCCCACACACGTAAAAAAAAGTGAGTTATTTTTAATTCACTTTTTTCTTTTTCTTTTTTTTGAGGAAGATGAGCCTTGAGCTAACATCCACCACCAAACCTCCTCTTTTTGCTGAGGAAGACTGGCCCTGAGCTAACATCTGTGCCCATCTTCCTCTACTTATTAGTGGGGCACCCGCCACAGCATGGCTTGATAAGCAGTGCGTAGGTCTGCGCCCAGGATCCTAACCAGCAAACCCTGGGCCGCCAAAGTGGAGTGCATGAACCCAACTGCTATGCCACTGGCCTGGCCCCTAATTCACTTCTTTTAAATTCACTGAGACTGGCCCCAGTAATTCACTTTTTATTCACTTTAGAACTTAAAGAATAAAGATTAATGAGAAAATGGTTAAATGTTTAACATAGTTTAAAACGGTTAAAATCCATGCCTGGATCCGAACCCACAAACCCTGGGCTGCTGAAGCAGAGTGCACGAACTTAACAACTACACCACTGGGCCAGCACCAAAAGCGAATTACTTTTTATCTGGATGCATGTGTAGCTGCCCCTGTTAAGGGGCAGAGCCAGGAGTGTAAACAGGAAGAGAATGGAAGGAAAGGAAAGAAGAATACAGGGGAAAAAAAACCCAAGACGTAAGGGATTTCTCCCATACTCCTCATCTTGCAGCAAATCTTCCCTTCCTAAGTATGCTTTAGCCTGAAAGAAGATTCTTTTTTGGAACTCTTTTGGACCCCTCACCCCGATGTGCTATTCCATGATTTGCACTGCCCCAAAGTCCACACTAGGAGATATGGGAGGAAACACCAAATAAAACAGAAACTCCCCGTTCTTCTAGTAATGATCCCCCCTAATCTGTCTGCTATTATTTACTTTTCAGTCCTCAGAAAATTGCTTTGGGTGTTCTGTCCTGGGCTTTTCCTTGTAATCAGTAAGAAAGATAGAATTGAGTGTAGGCACTCTTTCTTAGCAGATGTCTAGACTTATTTTTAACAGGAAACAAAGCAGGCTATATTCCTACATCATGGTTTCTCAACCTGGGTACTACTGACATTTTGGGCTGGATAATTCTTTGTTATAGGGGACTGTCCTGTGTACTACAGGATGTTTGGTAGCATCCTTGGCCTCTACCCAATGGTGACAGATGTCAAGTGAAATGGAAAATTCCTCATTCAGTGTATTTATAAACAAAACTGATAATGCTGATTAGTAGCACACAGGACAATTTGGAGAAATTTAACTGATATTTCCATGTTTAAGACCATTGTTATAGACTGTCCTCTCTTAGGCTGAGAATTTTAGGTTAGGAAGAAAGTGGTCATACAACCGTTGGTCCTCAGAGAGGCGGAATGTCTCTGCACTTGGATTAGCAAGATACGGGAGCTAAGATGAGAAAGAGTAAGAAGGCTTTTAAAATCTTGTGGCCGAATTTTCACTATCAAAAGATCTCTTGACACTCTATCTTAGCTTCCTTATGAGAAAAGTTTTACCTCTTAAATTCTATTAACAACGAACTGTCGATGTGCTGAAATCCACTTTGTTAGTTCTATGTTTAAGTAAACAACGGTCTGGTACTTGTAGTTTCTGGTTTTACAAGGTCTGTCCTGTGGCTTTTCAGAAAACAGTCCTCAACATAAATTCCTATGCAGTACTTTAAACATAAACCAGTTGGTCTTGAACTTACTACTAAGAGTCTTTGGAAAAATGCAAGTACAAGGTCCTTATCCAGGCTTTTGAGAAGCTCTCACCTTTAATCTCTTACAAAGTTCCCTGAGCACGAGGCAGGAGTAGAGGTGGGCATTGACCCAAAGGAGTCAATTTATGGGACCTATTGACATAGCCTAGCAGAAAAGTTTGAACAACAAAGATGACAGTACCTAGCTAGGCTAATCAGGCTCTACATAGGGAATTACAGAGAATAATTCATTTAATAACAGAAGTTGAAATGCGAAGATATATAAAGAGAAGCAGAACCTGTGAAAGTGGAAGAACCATGTTAATAGAGGATAACCCAGTCCCTAGAAGGGTCTTAGAGTTAAGTTTCTGTGAGAGTCCTGACTCCCTGCCAACCCTGACAACATCTTAAGCAAACCCTCATTTCTTCCTGTAACTTGAGTGAGTTTCTGGTTCTTATAACCCAAGGAACCTACTTAATGGCCTGCCTCCAACAATGCTAACAGTAGCTGACCCACTTTCCTTCCCAGTAGAATTTCATTAACAATTTCTAAATGAGCAAGTCTTTCCAACTCTTCTCCTTAATTAAAAGGAGAAGTTGGCCAAGACTAGATATCTTCTCCATTAGGAGGTTGTTGTTTTGTTTTGTTTTTTAACTTTTGTGTCACATTTCTCCTGAGTTATTCCTATGAATAAGAAACAGATGCCTGGACCTGTTCAGAATGGCAGAGCTACATCAATTTAGGCCACTTCATTTACTTCCTGAACAAACCAGAAAAATAATTCAAAGCACGTCTCTGATTAACAACCAATTAGAGGCATCACTTTAATACCTAACTCTAGCTTGGGGCTTTCCTTGCCTCACTAGTTCTCGCCCATCTTCCCAAATTATTTTGAATACATAAATGCAACTGAGTTTTAAGAAATTTACCGTAGCTGTATTTGACCTTAGTTTAGTTCAACGCCCAAGAAATAAGAGACCCTGATCAGGGAAAGTGAAGGGGAAAAGTAGTTGACCTGCTAATCTGAACACTTCAAATTCATAAAACTAACACTGTTGAAAATCACTTTTACCACATTTCAATATATCTCTGGCAGTCTGCATTTTAGAAATACTTCACTGTCTTTTTGCTCACTGAAATAAGTATGGATTTACAAAGCAAAATGTGAACTTCAAGGGCAAAAGATCCAAATATAAAAGCTCTCCATTTCACTGACCTGTAATTGCTTTCACCACCATATCAGACACTTCTGGAATTTCTTCATTAACAGGGACACAAAGCATCTGAGGAGTAACCCAGTGCAGGGCTCTACAAAGAGAGAAAGACAGTAAAAAAAGAGTTCCAAGAATGGACTGTAGTAATTTATCTTGTCATTTCCTTCAGTTAAGGGAAAATATGGGGTACCACTGACTAATGAGGCAATCCTAGGCCTACACACATCCCCCCTGCACATATTAGGAGCTTAGCTGATGTATCCAAGTAACTAGAAACCTAAAATGAGGCTTCTCTTCTGCACTTAACACAAGAAAAGCAGAGGACAATTTTACTGGTTGAAATGAGATTATACTAAGACTGAAAAGCACTCGATATTTGAGAGTGCAGATTTGAGAAGAATCTGCTGCTCCCTGTCCTTACTGTTCACCACCCTTAATGTCCTTTTAGGCTCTGTCCTTAACTTCCAAGGCACAGCAGAGCCTATGTAAGAGGTCAACAAGCATGTGTCACCTCAGACTGAATCATTGAGTTTCCTGGTCACATCGTAACTTCACTCTAGAGATTCTGCTGCTGACGTTCACCACTTGCTTGATTAATGCTTTCACCTTGCTTCTCAGTCCAAAGCCTATTTTCCATCTTCCCAACATCAACTCCTCACTTCTGGTGTAACACCATCAAGTACAGATCTACCAATTACCAGCCCTGTTATCTTGGAACTCCATTTGGGATTCCTAGGCCCCTCTTCTCCAGAAACACCTCATCATTCTAAATCTTGGCCCTACTCCTACATTTAGATGGCCTATTTCCTAACTGTTTTACTGCCACTGACATGGAGAGCACTGGGGCTCAGTCTACTGGCCATGGAAGATTGGATGCTTTGCAAAGTGTTATCAACCCAGTGCTAGTGGAAAGATGTGATTGGAGGAATGGCTGAACAATGAGCACACCTGCTAGGGATGAGGAAAAATGACACCCACTGCCTTGACAGTCACAGCCTCCTGTCAATTTACCATATTCCTTTTCTTTCTGACACCACAAAGAAGCTTACATGCTAAGGATGGCAGAGACCTTACTGTTACTTGCTCTAAAGGTTTGAAACTCAAGTGCCCTTGCTTTCCCACAATGTGTTCTTCCATCAGTAGTAGTAAATACAACAAGACAAAGCAAAACAATCAACTACCTGATCCTCTTTTGAATAGCAAGATCTTTCTTCTCATCATCAGTAGTTTCTGGACAGAACACATATTTATAGAGGCGAGTCATGATGTACTTTTCAATCTGATCCATTATCTTCTCAACTCTTTCTGGAGGCACTGAAATATCCAAATGGATATAAAAGCTTAAGAGAAGGATGGACGTTTAAAATTAAGAGTATGTTTTCATAGTACTTTCTACACAGCAGAAAACTAATTTACTAAAAAGACATTAAATACACCCAGAAACAAAAGTATGAGATGTTACATTAAAAAAATACTCTTTTAAAAAGTACCTCTACTGTTGGGACTGCGTTTTACCGAATCCCCACTTCTAAGTTAAGCTGTTTTGGCAGGACCTAACAGGTGTAGATACCTGGCCAAGTGGAAAAACCTCAGCATGGGTCACTCTCTATTACTACATCAGAAAAGCACTTGAAATTCCCAATACTGATGAATGCTGGCAAAACTCACCTTTCATTTTTCTGAGGTTTACTATAAAACCTTAGAGATCTCTCTGACGTATATATATGGGGCAGATTTCTCATATATACATATATGCTAAGTACATCTTAAAATCCAACATCACTGGAAGTCAAATTCAAGAGTCCGTAAAAACCTAAAGCACTAAGTCAGTGTTTCTCGATTTTTTCCTGCCCCAAATACATAACCATGAACAAAGACTCACTAAGACGGTAATTCCAAGATGGAGGTTTCATTTAGAACCCTTCCAAGGGGTTTTAACTGACTCTGCTTCTTCCCCTAATGAAGTTATTAAGCATTGCTCAATAAATTATCCAACTGCTTTGATGATCTTGGAATGATATACATGGTGGTATTCAAAGGCACTGCTAAGTATCAGATAGCTACCGGAGTATCAGTGGAGTAGTTACAGACAGAGTGGACAAACCAACCAGGCCTTCAGAGAAAGAGAGGAACTGCTAAGAGACTCAGCAGTCAGGCCTGTGCAACCACCAGCAATCCCTCAATGGCTGGCTAACAAAGTATTACCTTTTCCACGAGTCTGCATTCTTTCAGCCACATTCTGGTAAAAATCCTGAGTACACTCTGACTGTTCCTCAATGCTTAAATCCTGAAAAAAAGGGACAAAGAGGCTGCTTGGTAGCTGAAGAAAGATCATGAGTAAAGGTCTAAATTTCACAGTTTCCAAAACTCACTCCTTGAATTGGTACTAATCTCAAAAGTACTTACAAACTATATTAACTCTGCAGGGAAGAAAAGCCTATCCAGTAATACTATTTACAACATCCCATGACCTCTTATTTCTTTTTGCTATATATATATATTCTTACATGCGTATAATGCAGATTTTGATAATCTACACATTTATGTACATTTCCATTTATCTAATCTACTTAATCATTTTTGATGGCTTTGTGACATTCCATCATATTATCTAGCTAGTTCAGCCATCCTCTGCCACTGCGCATTTGGGCTCCTTTCCTTGCCTCACTGTGATGTACTGCAGCTCGAAAGAGTTGTGTGAGACTGTTTCTTTCGGGTTCTTTGTGATACATTTTCTAAAGTGGCATTAACAGTACTAAGTATGAAAACTTTATAGCTCTAAGTACCTACTGCTAGCTACAATCCTAGGAAAACCCACAGTACAGTCATTAGCCAAGTATGTGTACTTATTTCTCCATGGACCCTACAATGCTGGGCTTTATAATTTTTATTTAGTTTTACTAATTCTATAGGTATAATTACATATATTTATTCTCCACTTTCTTCCAAAGACTATTTGAAGTCTCTATAAAAGAAAAACGCAGTCCAGCACAATAAACTAGAAGGTGATAAAAAAGAAAAACAAAACATGGAGAGAAAAAGAAAGTAGAGGCAGGAATGATGACAACACAAAAATGTACTCCTTGAAGACACAGAAGTCAGTCAAGAGCCACCCCATAAATTTGTCTTTAACCAAACTTTCTAGCAATCATCACTAAAATGAAAAGAGTTGCATAATTCTGTGTCCAAAATATAAAAGGAAATTAATTCTTCAGGTGAAATTCTGACAACAAAATCAGAAATTTCTCCCAAGCAGTCTTATAAAGATGTCACCGTAGAAGAGCATGAATATGGCCCAGGACAAATTCCAAAGGACTGTTTCTCATAGACTGCCTCTGCACAGGCCAATGACAACACACACCATGGGCTGATAAAACCCCAGGGAAGCATGCAGACCCTGATGTTCTGGCTTAGTTCAAAAAAGATGCCTTGGGGTCAGCAGCAGGGACCACATCCTGTCCCTCTGCCTTTACAATGTCTCTCCTGTCGATCCCTTCTTGGTTTGGGCCCTCGTTACCTTTCACCTGGAGTTTAGCTATCTCCTCACCTTTGATCTTCCTCATTTTTCCACCCATCTTACACACTGATGATCTTAGACTATGATCTGGTCAAACTGGGTCTCAAACCTCCAATGGCTGTCCATCAGATGGATGCTGAAGAGCACCCTCAGTCCAAATAGCCCATCCTGCTCCTCACTTAACCCTGTCAGTTTCCTATTGTTCTGAGTATCTGCTTTTAGTTTTCCCATCTCTCTAACACTGTGAAATTACTCTCTCTGTCCAGATTACCTTTACTCCTCTCCAGTTGTCCAATAGCTGTCCAAGCAAGTTCCCAGACTATCTCCTTTAAGACTCAGTTCACATCTTACCTCTTCTAAGAAGTTGTCCTCATTCCCTTAGTCAAAACAATCTTGTAGTTACCTCATAGCACTTACAGCACTCTGTGACTAGACTGACAGCAACTCTCATTACTCTTTTAATTAGTTATTTATACAAGAGCCATTTGGTTGAATTAAAATTGATCCCTTGTCTAAAAAGGACTATGTACTACCCTTAGTAAATTTTATATATTTTATAATGTTAAGCTTTTATATACTCACCACAATTTCCTGCTGTTTCCTTTCACTTTAAGCTGACTTTAATTTTTCATTGCACAGATGTTTACAAAGTTAATACCATTAAACCTTTTACCTGATCATTAAGAACAATTCTTCAACAGTTCAATTTTAGGTCCTCTCCACAGGTGAAATAAATATCTTAATCTACTTTCTTCTAAGTTTTTTCATGTTTAGCTCTTTTATTTGGCTGGAATATAAGGCACATAGATCTTAAATAATCTGTTATACAAACTTCCTTGTCTTTTTTTAGCAGCAATTAGTAAAAAGAAACCCTGTTCCCCTTTGTTTTCCAGTTATAATTTGCTCCTGAGAAACTAAATCTATTTCTAGAATCCCTGGTTTATTTCACTAGTCTATATTTTTATTTTTTTAATCAAAATCACATCTAGTTGTGATAACTTTCATTTTAGAATGCATTTTGAAGTCTGCTAGATTTAGAAACCTCCCTTCCTAAATCCGTATTTCCCCCACCACCCAAAAAGATTATGTGGTATACTTGTGTCCTTGTTTTTCTAGAATAAACAATATAACGTAATTTAAATGATATTTTAAGTGTTTATATTGATCTGCAAAAGATTTGTAAATTTATCTTTTTATTTTCCTCAGCTCGGTCCAAGATACAATCCTCAAAAGTCTTTTAATTCTTTGAATGAACCTCTTCCTATATTAGATTAAGTTATTAATATTTAATGTTATTCATTGCTATCGTTTTTAAAAATGCTATGTTTAAAAAATGTGTTAGGCTTTTTAGCTTTTTGTTACTGGCATGTCATACTGTAAGTGAATTTTGTGGATTTATCTCACCATGTTGCTAAGTTTATACCTCTATTACTATGCTCTTTTCCTTTGGATTTTCAAGATTATTTTTCCCAAATTTCCTGAAAATTATATTTCTATCCATTCTGAAAACACTTATTACATGATTAGCAGAAGTGTCAGCTACTGTACCAGACAGTAATATAAAAAGATTAATAAAATGCTCAGAGAGCATTCAGATTAAATGGGAAGACTAAGTGCAAATAAATAATTAAAATATTCTATTATAATTATAAGCCAGAAGGACAAAGTGTCATGGGGTATACACTAAATCTCTCACTTCTTTTTCTTCCTCTGTCTATCTTCAACGATCATCTCTAAATAGGCATGGCGATAGCAGCAGTAAGTATTGCTGTTTCATACTAGTATCTGTGTGAGATGGTAGTGATGAGATGTTTCTAGTGATGCTCATGAGAAAGGTTGTCTCTCTCATGCTCTGTGGTGTGAACCCAAGTAGATTTCTTGGCTACAATATGAGAAAAGTCCTGATCCTACCGACCACACTCCTGCTGCTCCACTATGAGGAGGTAGGGTGGGTCTCCATGTGAGCATGCTCAGAAAGTCAAATAAGTCAAATACATGGCTTTCCTTTCTCTATTGCCAGTTCCTTAGAAGACTTTGATCTTTTGCTTCCTATCTAGTCCTAATCTCTGAATTTATCAAAGAAATTTATACTATAAATTCTGTAAGTTTCATCTTTGTACTAAATTAGATCACCAGACAAATATACCCATGGACTAAACAATTTTCAGGTCTGGTTTTAATATTATGCTTGGATTTTCATGAGGGTAGTCAAAAGCAGCAGCTACATGACGAATATGTCCATAAAAACATGTTTGTAAATTCTAAATATTATCAAATTGTCCTTTCGTTCTAATTCTTAATTTAAATCATTTTGTAAATCTCAAATTCTTCCAATAAACACAGTGGGTTTAAATAAATGAAAGATGAACTATCATGAAATTTAAGAGATCTTTTTTTTACTATTAAATCTGTAAATCTAATTTTATTTTTAATATGGAGGACCTTACTTAACTTTTTAACTGTGATACTTTCATTTTCCTTTATTTATGCTTTATGTATTATTCTTTTAGTTTAGGGACTTTCTGCAATGGATTATCTATTCTTTTCAGCTACTTAGGTAGCTTAGACGTGGTTACCAAGATATGCACCAAATCCTAACATTTAACTCAGAACAAACTACATTCCTTCTTATGATTATTACTAGTACTCACTTCTAACTAGAAACACTGGACCTCCTTTTAAAAGCCTAAATTGCCTGTTTTACCGGTGGCAAGGGATCATGTATTCCTTCCCCAGCTCTACACAATCACTGTAATGTATGTTACAATTCGGAAAATTCTTTATATTTCTATTTATACTGCACAGATTGACAGTGTTTAAGTCACATAAATGTAAAATAACTTTTTCATGTTTATTTCATAATGTAAAATAACTTTCCTTCTACTGTGTCCTCTTAGCCTGCTTTAGACTTTTTGTAGGACTTACCACTATGTTAAATTATAAATTAGTTTGTCATCTATCATCTCCACTAAAATGTCACCTCCATGAGTACACTGTGCACCAACATATCCTTAGTGCCTACACAGAGCCAAGCATAGGACTAGCGCTCAACAGTAGTGGAATGAAAGAAGGAATGACTGTGGCCATTTATTATTGTTCTTCCCTTTATAATACTGTAAAGATGCTGAGAGACAATTCTACATAGATCTCATATTTCTACACATCTTCTGAGGACAGGCACTGATTGCCTTTGTTCTGTACTCTTTTCAAGGACAGCTGCACAGCAAACAGACTTAGAAGACAGACAAGGCCCCCCTTAAATGTAAAGGGTAAATTGTTTACTGTCCAGTATCATAGTATTTCCCTCTGGGGCACGGGTCAGGCAAGCTCCCAGCACATTAAAGGTCCTCTTCTCTAATGTAACTCACTGCATGTACAGGCATTACCTAGTCTTCTTTGCATTGCCCTGTGGGAATTGATATTCAGAGAACTGGTGCGAATGCTGATAATACTCTGGCTACTGCTACTGCTGTAATAAACTGGCCTTTTTTCCTGACCCAGAAGATTCATGTCTTCTGCCAGTATCCATGAAACTATGGCAGGCTAACTTGTTAACCTGCAAATAGTGTAAATCTCAGATTCTTCACAGTTCTTGCCAAAGGAGCTAAGTGATAGCAACTTTGTGCTGGTAAGTTCTTTTAGGTTCTACAAAATTCCAAGTTTTTTCATAGTTTTCTAAGAAAAAACTGAGTCTAGCAGTGTAAACGAACCACTTTCCTTAAGTATTCTCTAATCATTGCCTGGAATCATGTTTTCTCCGTCTGTGTACAGTTACTTTTTTTCTTAAAAAAATTTTTCTTTGTAGTTTAAAAGTTTGACAAGTGGGTGTATTCCTTTGAATATTAATACTGAGAGGGTCTCTGTACTTTCTTAATTGTCTGGCTAAAGTCTTTTCTTCCCCACCCCTACTTTTGAAAATCTTTGACTATTTTTTAAATTATGTTTTCTGTGTATTTCATCTGGAACTCCTATCTTTAGAAATTGGATCTCCATGATTTACTTCCTGGGTTCATTAGGTTTCCTTTGTACTATAGTTAACTGTTTAATCTATTAAGATTTTAGCTTTTATGTCCATATTTTTTGTACTGCTAGTTTCTGCTGCCTTCAATAATTTCTTCTAGGAAAATAAACGTATTAGGACTTTAATCTTCTTCAATAAAACTTAAAAAGTAAACATTAACATGTAAAGTATAGCAAGCATGCAGGTCTCATATTTTGAGACTGTCTATCTTAGCAGCGAAGATACCTTGAGGTCATTAGTAGTTAGCTGAATATAGACTTAAACATTTCTACATTTAGAGGAACAAAATAGGGCAAAAGTAATTGATTTTTGTCAAATTCAATTACTAGCAAAACAAAGGCAGTGAGAACTGTTAAGGTACATATGTTCATTTCACATCTCTAAGGAAAAGCCAGTAGTTGATCATTTTTAGCAGCTGGACAGTTACTAATTACAGATAAACTTACATGTTCTTCAGAAAGGTCATAAATTTTTTTTAGCAAGAAAAATATTTAAACTCTTGCCTTTCCTTCACTGAATGAAATGTGTAGTGGGCTAAGTATTCCAGTAACTCACATGCTACAGTGAGATGCAGAAAAAACAGTACAGTTCGGTGTGGCCAGGTAGCCAAACAGCAGAATTCCCGTAGATGTTGTATTCGTTTAAAATACTTTGACGTCATCAGAGTTTGAGCAGACATAGTGTTATTCATGATACTCTGGAGGTCCAGTGGTGTCCTGTTGGCTTATTCTGTAAGAATGTGGAACTACTGAACATGTAGTCCTAAAATCAATGAACAGACTCCCAAATTAGAGTTCATTAATGCAACTGTCTGTTTAGTCACTGGTCACTTGAGCTTTCCAACAATGTTTGGGAAAAGGTCAAAAGTATTCACAGATGAAAAAAGTGAACCAGCCTTTCAAGAGTTATAGTGGCTAGTCAAAAAAAAGAAACTCTAGGGGCTGGCCCCGTGGCCGAGTGGTTGAGTTCGCACACTCCGCTGCAGGCGGCCCAGTGTTTCGTTGGTTCAAATCCTGGGCGCGGACATGGCACTGCTCATCAAACCATGCTGAGGCAGCGTCCCACATGCCACAACTAGAAGGACCCACAACGAAGAATATACAACTATGTACTGGGGGGCTTTGGGGAAAAAAAGGAAAAAATAAAAGCTTTAAAAAAAAATAAAAGAAACTCTTCAAGAGGCAGCTAAGTTTCTTTCCCCGCATCCACCAGGGTGGGTCTTGGGGTGTGCCTGTGCAGTTTGTACCCCACCTTGTTAACTAGCACCACTGTGACTGGCTCTTTCCTCTCAATCAGCATGTGGAACAAAGTCTCACACCAGTAAGAGTTAAATTTGGCTCAATTTGAACCATAATTGACTCAACATGGGTAGGCCATGCTTCATGAACACCTTCTGAGTGTGGACTTCAGTCGTTATAAGGCCCTCATAGACATTCTTCAGGTGAGGGTTATCACCTTCAATTTCTTCTTTTGGAACACATCATGTTGCCTTCTCCAAGATGTATGCAACCTTTAACAAGTCCTTGCAGAAGACTTAAATATCTAAACATATAATTTTGCAGCCTCCACCATTTTTGGCTCCTCTGCCACAAGTTCTCAGTATCTGCCAAACGTTGCTTTTATTTTTCCATAGTCTCTTTTAGTTGCTCTTCTAACTTGACCTTCTCTTCCGTGAGTTTCTTCTCTGTAAAGGGCGTCTCTCTCTTCTGTTTCATTTTGACCCATGTCCTCTTCTATTCTGGCTATTGTTCAATTGTTTTGTAGCAGTGCACAACAGGAGAGGTCCTGAGAGACAACGCCAAAGCCAGGAGCCTGTGCTGCACTGGCCTCACTCACTTAGACATGATGGCAGCCACTCAACAATGTTGTAAGTTTTCTCTCACATATCACTGTATTCTTCTATGACATGTTCTTATTTTCATTCATTCATCACTTTCAACACAGTTATCAACTCACTCTTTTACCTACTTTTATCTCTTATGATGTACAGATTCCATCAGCTCAGATGTTTTCCTCTTGTCTTGCTGCATCACTTCTCATTCTTGCTGCTTCTAATTTTAAAATTGGGTCCTGGTTACTTCCTCCTACCCCCCGATTTTCTTACCATAATTAAAGTCTTTGTTGATTAAGTTTCTTCGTTTTGGATATATATTTCTGCTCTCCTAGGAATAACTACTCAGCAAGGAAACTACTCCTTGTATACACATAGGGTTTAGAATAGCGAAGTCATTTTAAGGTATAGGAGGGATGCCTATCTTTCTATTTATTCTGGGTAAAAGGAGACAAATGAAGATATAGCTATGATTTAAACTATATACTATATATAACATATTTTTCTCCTCATTCGGTTTAGAAAAACAGTTTTTCAGGAAAATATCAGAAAAGTTTTAAGTTTACATAATGTAATCAATACCAGATTTTAATAGAATGAACAGCTGGGAAAAGAACAATGAAAGCAGCAAAGGTCTTATGTTGTGTTTGACTGCTTCCTTAGTAATGAAAAAGAGTATATTTGAATGACTGCTAATAAAGGAATCTTGTTTTAAAAACTACATTGAGAAACCCAGAAAATGTATTTATTAAAAAGCTTTAATGCAATATCCAATAAATTAAAGGTTCTGTCTTTTGAGGAAGTAGAGGGTTACACAGGCTACACTTTTTAAAACAGGGCAGGCTACACTTTCAGAAGAGAGGAAAATGTATCTGGAGTCTTATTTACTTTTATTTAACTGTAGTCTGTGTGTTTTGAAAATGTTTTCATATAAATAAACTTGTGGGAAAAAACTCTTCCCCAAGCCAGGAATTTCATCAAGTAGAAACTATGGTTTTTCTAGTTATGATAGGAAAGATTAACATCTAGTTGTATCTATGTGATGCTTTAAAATTACTCTGGGCACATAAGGCTTTGTCCAAACAACAAAAGAAATCTACACATCCTTCATTTCACTGCTGACCATATATATCCCTGAATCTGTGGCCACTCTTAGACCTATTGGAAGCTTGGTTCTTACAGTGAGATTCTTAAATTCTAGTTATTTTGTAATGAAGAGAAGTTTAAAAAACTAAACCTTGTAAATTCTTCTTAGCTTCTTCTGCATAGGCTGCTCCCCTGAACCCCCAGCCATTTGCTCAATAAACTTTAAATTCTTGCTACGGTGACTTCTAAGAAGAGAAAAGTAGGTGATAACAACTCTGTGTTCAATATAAATGGATTTTGTGTTAATGATTTGGCTGCCTGTCTTGTCTGCAATGGAAATATCTCTTAAAGAACATGAAAAGGGACTATAAGACAATACATATTTTAATAGTAAGTAGCTAATAAGATTAATTTCTGAAAAGTGGCTAAATAAACCAGCTTCAGAAGTCTTAGCAAATAATATTTGTTGACGAGTAAAGCATTATATTGCAATACTGCAGTGTGTGTAAATTATGTAGGTGCTGAATGAAATTTTAGCCAAAAGAGATACCCTTTTGGGATGAGGAAATTTTTAAAAAAGGCTGAGTGGAGATAAAGTGTTTCTTGATAAAGACAAGATGGCTGAAAAATTTTTTAATGCAATTCTGAAAATATTTAATTTTCCAGACCTGACCTACATGTGGAAAAGGTTGCTCACAACTGGCATACACTAGGACTGAAGAAAACAGGAATGAAGTGGAAAAAGATGGCAGGAATGGTTCATTGTTCTAGACCTCAGAAATTCAGGAAGAATAATACTGTGGGGATGCAGTAGGAAGAATTATCAGTTAATGGCAATGTCAACAGGGCAGTTTCAAACAGATGAGAATGAATTTTCATATTCAGTAGGTAATTAGAATAAGATAACTAGAAAGTTTAGTTGGTTATTCTCACTATGACACATTTCATTACCTCACAGGAGCTATCCCAAGTTGTACTCAACCAAAAGTACTAGCCTGGGAGTTGGGTTTTAACTTAGTTCAGTGACATTTCTCAGGTAAGTAACTTAACATCTCTGGGTCTTGATTTCCTCAGGTGTAAAATGACAAAGTGCACTAGATTATCTCTAAGACCTTTCCTAAAACCAAAACTCTATGTTTCTAAGTGTTTATTCTCAACCTACCCTTTTGTAATGCATTGCTTCCAAAAACATCTTGGTCTGCTTATAGATTTCTTGGCCTGTCTTGTGGAAGGTCTTGAGAAATTCTATGAACTCTTTAGACACTCTATCCGTTTCAATGCTGGTTTGCCGGTTTATGGAAGGACTGGGAGCTTTTGTTTCCTGAATTTCTGCTGGGAAAATTAAACATAGTAAGTTTCATTACATAGAAGATCCATGCATGGAATTACTTTAAGTATCTAACTTAAGATTATTTAAATTGTGCTTAAAGTTAAACTTGAATTTGAATTATTTTACGTTAAACAACTTTCCTTAAAGTAAGCTAAATCTATTTTATGAGTAGGAAGTACAAGTAGATAAAACTACATCATCTAAAAGATATTCCTACTCAAAAATTGCTCTACTAGTATTTTATTAGCCAAAATATATCAAGCTTTGATCTATATATTTAATCGATAATACTGAAATGACACCACTATCTTGAACAACTTTCTCAAAGATTGTATGAGTTTACAAAACCAGTCAACGAGTAAAATAATCAGTAGAAGCACAAAAATGTTAGAGACTTATAAAATGTTAGACAACCTTTCCAAATCCATTTTACTTGCCAAAAAAGGCAACGGCTAATTTACTTAAGTGGAGACTAACGATTATTTACCCAACATTCAGTTTTCAAGTCATACTTCTCAAAGTGAAAGAATGCATCCAAAATAGCAAATGACCATGACAGAGAAGACAGCAAAGAGGCAAGGGAAGCAAATAAAACAATGTCCAATCAGTTGGCCACACAGCTGTTTCCCCTCTTCAAATCAATACACTGAAAGGAAAATGGGATCTCCACAGAACAGATAAGGGTGTTGTAGTACAGTAGGCGCTCTTAGAAAGCATAAACTAGCGCATGGTCTCTGATCACATTCTATGGCTCCTAATTTTAAACTGTGCTCTCTAATTCAATACCTGTAAGGAATTGAAGTACCTCATAGCCCCATGATTCCCTTGTATACACAAAAAGAAAGATAATTAAGAAGAAAAAGTATCTTTTGCAGGTATTAAAATCAACCTATTACATGCCTTCTCAGAATAATTTCTTATAATCTTATCTTTTGAACTTTAGTACCTGAGATACATTTTCATGATGGAATTGCAATAAAGTTTTAAGATAATAAAAGCATTATTCCTATTAGAGTGACTAGTTTATTCAAGTGAGACAAACACGTATAGATTACCTAAAAGAATACACTATTAACTATGGCAAACTAAAGATTCCACCTTTCATTTATTATTACATAACTGGCTATGAAACTAATGTGGTACTTAGTTGCTTGACTTACGTTCAAATTAAAGTAAAAACACCTCCCCCCCCCCCCCGCCAAACTGCACTATTAAGTAGCTAGCACAACAAAACTGCACTTTATAGTTATTTTTCCAAATTATTTACCTATCATTTAAATTATCAGGTGCTTCCTAACTATGATTCAAAATGTAGAAGCCCTAAAAGAATTCAATCACATTAAAAGAAGAAATAAGGAAAAGAAAAAAAAACACACAAAAAACACTTATAGGGTATGACTAAAGATACTGTTAGTCAAAAGTCACACAACAAACTGGAAAAGATGTTTGTAAGCTCCATTACAAAGGACTACTCTCCCTAATGTGTAAGAACTCCTACTAACACAGAAAAAGCCCAAAAGTTCAATAGAAAAATGGGTAAAGAATACTAACAGTGCACAGAAAAGAGACAGAGATAGGTCTTAAACATAAGACATGCGCTCAATCTCACTCACAATAACAAATATGCAAATTAAAACTACTATGAGATGCCATTTTAAAAATTTGCAACTAGTTTGATGCTGATGTTGATGAGGATATGGGGGAAAAGGTACTATCACACTGTGGAGGTGAGAATGTAAATTACATAACTGCAATGGAACGCAATTTGGTGTTAATAATCATCAAAATTAAAAATAATTTATCCTATGACCCAACAATTCCATTTATCATAAATTTTCTATGACATAATTGCACATGTACAAAATGAAATGTGTACAAGGCTACTAGACTAGAAATGGCATAAACAGCCACCACTAAGGGACTAAATAAATTATGGTTTAATCCATAAAATGGAATATTATGTAGTTTTAAAATAAAGAATATGCTTTCTATGTACTGATAAGAAAAGAGTTCTTAAATGTACTGCTAAGTACAAAAAAGCAGAGTATGTGTAGTGTGTTCTCTTTTATGTAAAACAGGGGAGAGTGGGATAAGAATATGTGTTCATGAATGAAAACAAAAACACAGAATAATACACAAGAAACTAACAACAAAGGCTATCTGAACATGAGGGAAGGATGGTGGAAGTGGCTGGGAACTAGGTGGGTCAGGAACATATACCTTTTATTTTTAAGCCATTTGGATGCACCACCTATTTTTTCTAAGCAAATAAATCAGGTACAATTGAACTCAAAACGAAAACCGGCATCTTTTCTGAAAGGTTTTTTCACCAATATGGAAAACCAAAAATTGTATTTGACATCTTGTATGATTAGAAAAAATTCTCTAACACTTGAAATTTAATCCTTCACTCAATCTGATAATTCCACTCCTGGTCATGATGGAATAACAGGGATTGGATTTACCCTACAGCCTTAACAACTAGAAAAATCAGACAAAACATATGAAATAATGGTCTTTAGATAGTGGACAACAGGCAGACAGGAGAGCAACCCATGAAAGAAGGAGACAAACGTGCTCATGTCCTACAAGTACCCCAGCTCACTGTGGGGAGAATTTTTAAGCAATGGCACAGGCAGAGGCAATTCAACAGAGCCTAACAGACTTGTGGAATTAGGGAAACAGCATTTAGAGCTCAGGGAGGCCAAAGTCTCTCGAATTTGCATGACAAAATACAGAGAGGATGGAGCTGCACAGAAAAAACTCCAGATAACTGCAGAGGGGTTCCCTTGAGTCTCTACTGAGTACTGCACGTGTATGTGAGAACACCACCCAAGACCAGGTAAAGGAGTAGACACAACAATCCCAGAGCACACATGGCTGGAAGTCATTCATTTCCCACCAGCCAGGAACAGAGAGCATCAGCAGTGGGAGATATGTGGGCAAATATAAAAGGTATTTTTCCCATTTAAAAGTTTCTTTAAAAGATAATTAGGGGGTCAGCTCTGTGGCCAAGTGGTTAAGTTCGTGCGCTCTGCTTCGGCGGCCTGGAATTTTGCCAGCTCAGATCCTGGGCGCAGATATGGCACCACTCATCAGTCCATGCTGGGGCAGCGTCCCACATAGCACAACCAGAGTCACTCACAATTAGACTATACAACTATGTACTGGGGGGCTTTGGGGAAAAAAAAATGAAGAAGGGGAAAAAAAAAGATTGGCAACAGATGTTAGCACAAGTGTCAATCTTTAAAAACAAAAAAAGATAACTGTTCAAAGCTGAAGTAATAATAATGGACTGTGAGATTTATATCACGTAGAAGTAAAATGTAGGACAACAACAGCACAAAGGGTCAGAGGAAGAAACGTAAGAATACTGTTGGTGAGGTTATTATATATTAAGTGGTATCATATTATTTGAAGTTAGAGTAAAGATGTATTTTGTAAACCCCAGAACCATTAAAAAGAATACAACAAAAGAAAGAGGTATAGCTAATGAGCCAAGAGTGGAGATAAAGATGTAATCACAAAAAATAATCTGTCAAAAAGAAGGCAGGAAAAGAGGAGAAAAAGAACTAAATCCAGATGGGATAAATAGAAAACAAAGAGCAAGCTGGTAGGTTTAAGCTCCGTTTTATCAAAAATTTCATTAAATATAAGTAGTATAAATAGTCCAATTAAAAGTCAGAGATTGTCAGGGCCAGCCCCATGGCCTAGTGTTTAAGTTTGTCGTGTTCCACTTCGGTGGCCCAGCTTTGGTTCCCAGGCATGGACCTACACTAGTTGTTGGCAGCCATGTTGTGGTGGCAACCCATATACAAAATAGAGGAAGATTGGCACAGATGTTAGCTCAGAGCAAATCTTCCTCAGCAAAAAGCAAATTCAAAAAAGCCAGAGATTGTCATGTTAGATAAAAACAAGATCCCTCTATATGCTGTCTATAAGAAATCCATTTTAAATATAAAGATACAGATATGTTAAAAACTAAAGAAATCAAAAGGATATACCAAACAATCCAAAAGAGCTGAAGTGGCTATATCAGTATCAGAAAAAGTAAATATCAGAACACGGAATATTACCAAGGATAAAGAGGGGCATTTCAAAATGAAAAAGGGGTTAATTCTTTAAGAAGACATAGTAACCTTAAATGTGTATACACCTAATAACACCACTTCAAAACACATGAAGTATAAATTGATAGAACTGAAAGGAGAAAAAAAAAATCCATAATTTTAGTTGGAGATTTCAACATTCCTCTCTTGGTAACTGATACTATAGGTAATAAAAAGAAAATCAGTTAAGGACAGAATACTTAACCAATGCTACAGCCAACTTGACCTAACTGATATAAAACATTCTGCCCAACAAAAACAGAATACACATTCAATCTGACAAAATAAGGATAACAGTTTCCATACACGAACATTTATGTGTTAATGGCTTTTACAATGCTTTCTTGTACAATCCTCACAACACTATGCGGTAGTACTTTTATGCTGTTTACAAACAAGGAAGCCGAGGCTTGAAGATGTTCCATAACTTGCATAATGTTGCAGTTATTTAAGTGGTAAACTCTGGAATTCGACCCCAGGTCTACGTGCCTTATCTCCAAGTCTGAGCTCTTTATTATGCTGTAATTGCCTCTGCATGCCAAAGAGAGGACCGAAGACTCCTCAAAGGAGTACCCGACACTTTGGAGGTCTCTAAGCCAGTCAAGGGTAGGGAAATTCTACCATCCCCCTTATTGCTTTACTTGTACATACTCTCCCCCCAATAAATTCTTTTCTCCAAAGACAGGTAATCTTGATTTTAAAAACCCCCCTTTCAAAATGTAAATGAAAATAAAACCTAAGTGAAGATACTCTGTATGAGATACTATAATGGTGTATACACATTGTTATTCATTTGTTCAAATCCATAGACTATACAACACCAAGAGTGAACCCTAATGTGAACTATGGACTTTGGATAATGATGTGTTAATGGAGGCTCATCAATTCTAACACAAAATGTACCACTCTGGAGGGGATGTTGATAATGAGGGAAGCTGTGAATGTGTGGAGCAAGGGATATATGGGAAATCTCTGTACCTTCCTCTCAATATTACTGTGAACCCAAAACTGCTTTTAAAAAAAAAAAGTAAATCAAGACTAATCCTGAGTTTCTATACACTAACAACGAAGAAGAAAGAGAAATTGAAAATACAATCTCATTTACAATTGCAACAAAAAGAATAAAATACCTAGGAATAAACTTAACCAAAGAGGTGAAAGACCTGTACACCAAAAACCATAAAACATTATTGAAAGAAATTGAAGAAGACACAAAGAAATGGAAAGATATTCCATGCTCTTGGATTGGAAGAATTACCATAGTTAAAATGTCCATACTTCCTAAAGCAACCTATAGATTCAATGCTATCCCTATCAAAGTTCCAACAACATTTTGCACAGAAATAGAACAAAGAATCCTAAAATTTATACGGTACAACAAAAGACCTGAATAGCCAAAGGAATCCTGAGGAAAAAGAACAAAGCTGGACATACCCCACTCCCTGATTTCAAAATATACTGCAAAGCCATAGTAACCAAAACAGCATGGTACTGGCACAAACACAGACACACAGATCAATGGAACAGAATCAAGAGCCCAGAAATAAACCCACACATCTACGGACAGCTAATTTTCGACAAGGGAGCCAGGAGCATACAATGGAGAAAGGAGAGTCTCTTCAATAAATGGTGTTGGGAAAACTGGACAGTCACATGTAGAAGGATGAAAGTAGACCATTATCTTACACCCTGCACAAAAATCAACTCAAAATGGATTAAAGACTTGAATGTAAGACCTCAAACTGTGAAACTTCTAGAAGAAAACACAGGCAGCAGGGTTTTTGACTATCAGGGAAATGCAAATCAAAACTATAATGAGGTATCACCTCACTCCAGTCAGAATGGCTATAATTAACAAGACAGGAAACAACAAGTGTTGGAGAGGATGTGGGGAGAAGGGAACCCGCGCGCACTGCTGGTGGGACTGCAAACTGGTGCAGCCACTATGGAAAGCAGTATGGAGTTTGCTCAGAAAATTAAGAATATATCTACCAGATGATCCAGCTATTCCTCTGCTGGGTATTTATCCAAAGAACTTGAAAACACAAACGCATAAAGATATATGCACCCCTATGTTCACTGCAGCATTATTCACAAAGGCCAAGACTTGGAGGCAACCTAGGTGCCCCTCAAGAGACAAATGGATAAAGAAGACGTGGTATACAGAATGGAATACTACTCAGTCATAAGAAATGACGAAATCCAGCCATTTGTGACAACATGGATGGACCTTGAGGGTATTATGGTAAATGAAATAAGTCAGAGGGAGAAAGTCCAACACCGTATGATCTCACTCATAAGTAGAAGATAAAAGCTACAACAAACAAACAGTTTCAGGTCTTACATTCAAGTCTTTAATCCATTTTGAGTTGATTTTCATGCACGGTGTAAGATAATGGTCTACTTTCATTCTTCTACATGTGACTGTCCGGTTTTCCCAACACCATTTACTGAAGAGACTCTCCTTTCTCCATTGTATGCTCCTGGCTCCCTTGTCGAAAATTAGCTATCCGTAGATGTGTGGGTTTATTTCTGGGCTCTTGATTCTGTTCCATTGATCTGTGTGTCTGTGTTTGTGCCAGTACCATGCTGTTTTGGTTACTATGGCTTTGCAGTATATTTTGAAATCAGGGAGTGGGATACGTCCAGCTTTGTTCTTTTTCCTCAGGATTCCTTTGGCTATTCAGGTCTTTTGTTGTACCGTATAAATTTTAGGATTCTTTGTTCTATTTCTGTGCAAAATGTTGTTGGAACTTTGATAGGGATTGCATAGTGAACTCAGGATTAGTCTTGATTTACTTTTTTTTTTTTAAAGCAGTTTTGGGTTCACAGTAATAATGAGAGGAAGGTACAGAGATTTCCCATATATCCCTTGCTCCACACATTCACAGCTTCCCTCATTATCAACATCCTCTCCAGAGTGGTACATTTTGTGTTAGAATTGATGAGCCTCCATTAACACATCATTATCCAAAGTCCATAGTTCACATTAGGGTTCACTCTTGGTGTTATATATTCTATGGATTTGAACAAACGAATAATAATGTGTATACACCATTATAGTATCTCATACAGAGTATCTTCACTTAGGTTTTATTTTCATTTACATTTTGAAAGGGGGGTTTTTAAAATCAAGATTACCTGTCTTTGGAGAAAAGAATTTATTAGAGACAGAGATTGGATTGGTGGTTAGCAGAGGGGAAGAGGGGCGGGGGGAGGTGAAAGGGATGATTAGGCACACGTGTGTGGTGATGGCTTGTAATTAGTCTTTGTGTGGTGAACATGATGTAATCTACACAGAATTCGAAACATATTGGATGGATCTCAAAGTTATATAATGCTATAATCCAATGTTACTGCAATAAAAAAAATCTAAAATTAAAAAAAATTTTTTTTAAGATTAATTCTATTCACTAATAATGAATTAGTAAAAATTACTAAAATCAACACTTGGTTATTTCTCTCAGACCTTCCTAAAAATCAACCTCTAATGAATGAATAGAAGTTTGGATTAGAGAGTGGACAGTGAGAGAGACACAGCTTAGGTGTTTGGTTCACAGAAAGAAAGTGAGAGGTAGTTGTGAATGGCCAACGGATATTCAGAAGGGAGAACGGAAAGAAACATTACATTTTGGCTAGGACTCAAAGGGCAACTGCTTGCTCCTCAACTTAAAATCTTTTGTTTTTAATATAGAAACAAAGCTTGTATTTCAAGTTTAGCCAGTTTGCCATGATTACCAAGCTTTCCATTTCACACTCTAAACACTCAGCTTAAAAAGTCTTTCCAGCATAGCTTTTGAATTATAATGATAATATTTACAGCCACCATTCAATAAGAATTTTGTACATGGCAGACACTGTGCTTGACTATACTCTCTCATTAATCCTTAAAAACTTTGTTAGATTCCTGAAAACATATGAAATAAGAAATGTTTACTATTTAAGCCACTAAAAATTTTTCTTGTTAGGTAGGTGGTAGTATCACTTTACACACGAACACACTGAGGTTAGAGGATAAATCATTTAAGTGCTGAAAGTCACACAGCTAGTTAAGAGGAAAAGCTGGGATTTGAATCCAGATCTGTGTGATTCCCAATCCCAAATTCTTCACAACCACACCATAACGTCCCTCCTATTATTACAGCATCTATTTATTCCTATTGAAATCAATCACTGAGCACCTACTATGTAAGGCTGTCTGCAAGGCAGATCACATATTAAATCTAGCTAAATTTTTAATGTACAGACTAAACCTGTAAAAAGCAAAGTCATCACTAATAAGTTTATCTGAAAAATACTTGGGAAAGAGTAAAAACCACCTGAAAATGTCAATATCAAAAAAGAACATGATTATGTAGTAAAGATGATTAACACCATTTCTAGTACTAAAAATAGATTTTATATCTGAATATTAAAAAATTTATTGAAAACCCCCATTTCTCAGATTATCCAAACACAATAAGGCAGTTGAGTAGAATATTACAGTTCTTCTGACTTTTTCAGCTGTTCTGACTACAGTTATATAACATGGACTAAAAGGCAGATAGTCTGTAGTATAATAAAAAATATATATTTGGTCTTTGCCCCTGGGTTCCTGGGACAGAGCTCCTAAAACCCTAGGAAACTCCTAAGAGATGGGGGTGAGAGAAGTGTTTTTTTTATTCACAAGCCCCTTCTTCCAAATCTAAGTTTATGCTAATGAGGTGACTCTTGTGGGCCCATAAATAGTTTCAGGGCTTCGGATAGGGGCCAGTCACCAGAGGAACCAATCATGGGATTAGACGGTTGGAAATTTCAGATTAGAGGGTTGAATCTTTCACTTATACCCCACCCTCAACTTCTGACTTCCAGGGTGAAAAAAGGGGATGAAGATTTTTGATCACTAGTGGCCAATGATTTAATCACTCGTCCCTATGAAATGAAACCTCTATTAAAAAACCTCTATAACGAGGTTCGGGGAGCTTCCACATTGGTGAACACATGGAGGCGCTGGGAGCACATGCCCAGAGAGAGCATGGAAGCTTGGCGCCCCCTCCCTACCCTGCCCTATGCCTCTCTTCCATTCGGCTATTCCTGAGTTGTGTCCTTTATAATACACATTGAGTGCAAATAAAGTGTTTTCCTGAGTTCTGTGAGTTGTTCCAACAAAATATCAAACCTGAGGAGAGGGTTGTGGGAACCCTCGATTTACAGCTGGTTGGTCAGAAGTACAAGTGCCCCGACTCCCAGAGATTGCAGCTGGCAAGTGAAGTGGGGAAAGTCTTGTGGGACTGAGCCCTTAACCTCTGGGGTCTGTGCTGACTCTAGGTAATTAGTGTCAGAATAAGACTGAATTGTTGGACACCCAGTTGGTGTCAGAGAATAAAAAACACCACATACTTGGTGTCAAGGAAAAGATTCTCATAGTCGTTATCAATGCAAGTCAGAAACTGATTGTGTTCCAAATACATTCTATTCGATACATTATAAAAGATGATTTTACCAGATAAACAAGTTTCAGAGTAAAGAAGAAGAGGCAACCAAGCAGAAATTGACTTAAGAAATGACTGTAAAAATAGGCACGATCATAAAATCAGTTCCAAATTCAACTTGGGGAATTATTACCCCAGTTTCATCTAAGTGCCACAGAGGCCCTATGATTAAAGTGGTAATTCACTAGTGAGCCTTCAAATGATGTAATTAATACTATGCTTCTACTCAGTTAACA
This sequence comes from Equus asinus, assembly GCF_041296235.1. NCBI lineage: Eukaryota > Metazoa > Chordata > Mammalia > Perissodactyla > Equidae > Equus > Equus asinus. The sequence goes on from NC_091803.1 coordinate 23,215,775, forward strand.
TCTGAAATTCTGAGGTCTTGGAATAGCACTGAATGCTGAAGGATTATAGTTTCATAATTTTTTTTTAAATCTTATTTTGAAATAACTTCAAACTTACAGAAAAGTTGCAAGACTGTTAACAAAGAATTCCTTTAACTCCTTTACCCAGGTTCACAAAATTTTAATATTTTGCTACATGTCTGTGTATATTAATTTTTGTAAATTTTTTCAGAGCAGATCATGCTCTTTACCCCTTAATACCAGTATTTCTCAATAACAAGGATATTCTTTTACATAACTACAGCATGTTATTGAAAAAAAGGGCCACAACTAAAAGGACCCACAACGAAGAATATACAACTATGTACTGGGGGGGCTTTGGGGAGAAAAAGGGGAAAAAAAAAGTCTTCTTTAAAAAAAAAAAGAAAAAAAGGGTGTTTTTTTTCTCACATAGGATCCAACTGAGGGTCACACATTCATTAGTGGTCATGTATACTCAGTCTCCTTTAATCTGGAAATGTTCCCCAGCCTTCCTTTGTTTTTCACTACACTGACAATTTCGAAGAATATAGGCCAGTTACTTTACTGAACACCCCTCAATTTGAGTTTCTCTGCTGTTTCCTCATGACTAGATTCAGGTTATAAATTTTCAGCTTAAATATTACATAATTCATATTGTGTTCTTCTCAAAGTATCATATCTGGAGACATATAATGTCTATTTCCCCCCCACCGTTATACAGTTACTATTTTCCTATTTGTAACTAATAAATAAGTTGTAGGAGTTAATTTGAGATCACGTTCACAACTTGTTCCTCAGGAAACTCCCTCCCCATGCCCCAGATTTAGCATCCATTGATGAAATTTGCCTGCATTGGGTCCTGCCCAGTGGCGCAGCGGTTAAGTGCGCACGTTCCACTTTGGTGGCCTACCGGTTCAGATCCCGGGCGCGGATGTGGCACCGCTTGGCAAGCCATGCTGTGGTAGGCGTCCCACATATAAAATAGAGGAAGATGGGCATGGATGTTAGCTCAGGGCAGTCTTCCTCAGCCAAAAGAGGAGGACTGGCAGCAGATGTTAGCTCAAGGCTAATCTTCCTCAAAAAAAAAAAGAAAGAAATTTGCCTGAATCAATTCTTACTATGATGATTGCAAAATGGTGATTTTTCTATCTCCATTGCTTTTCTATATTTGTCAACATTCTATAGTAAAGAAAAGCTTTCTCTTCTCCCTTTGTATCTCTTTTATTAGTTGGATGGACTAACGGATTAACATTTTTTCTACTTTTTTTTTTTGAGGAAGATTAGCCCTGAGCTAACTGCTGCCAATCCTTCCTCGTTTTGCTGAGGAAGACTAGCCCTGAGCTAACATCGTGCCCATCTTCCTCTACTTTACATGTGGTATGCCTACCTCAGCATGGCCTGCTAAGTCTGCACCCGGGATCCGAAGGTGTGAACCCTGGGCCGCGGAAGCGGAATGTGCACACTTAACCATTGCGCCACCAGGCCGGCCCCTGGACTATTATTTTATTCAATCAGTTATACCCCATTTATTGTCCTTGTTTATTTTGATACTCAAATTTGGCCAGTGGGAACCCATTCAAGCTGGCTTCTGGGTCTTCCACATGTCCCCAAATCTTGGGGGGGGAGCCTTCTTTCCCTGCTCCAATCCCGGAATCAGTCATTTCTCCAAGGAATCCTAGTTTACTTTAGTGAAGAATAGTTATTTAAAATCTGAATGGGAAGATTGGTATTTTAATTCTAGATATATACACACACACACACACACACACATTCCGCCTGGGAGCATTGCTTTTAGATTAATTTCCAAAAGATGTACACAAGATTCTACTCGGGGTGACAACGATTATTTGAACTCTAAAAGAAAGGGGCATTTTTGAATGTATGAGCAAGCGTATCAACTTGGCCGATCCACTACGATTTACTATTTAAGCTATGGCTCACTCAACCTTACTTTGGAGATTAAAAAACTGTAAGTAAACTCTCTGAGTTTTTACAGTCAAGCTATTCCATTTACCTTCTCTGAAGGGGCATCTAACTCTTGTTAAAATATTCTTCAAATCCCTTAGAAGATTATTTGTGTCCTGTTTACTACCAAGCTGCCCTAGCTTAAGGTCTTTCTTTTGTGCTACCAACAGAAGCAAGTAAAATATCAAGAGCAAGGGGATCATGTATTAATTAAGTAAAATAAAGAATACAGAACACAAAAGGTCTGTTTTAGTAGAGACCCAATAAATTAAATCTGCATTTAGTATAGGCTAACTTTATCCACACACAAAGGCCAAACAAACAAATCAGTTTGAAATGCAACATTCATCTGGCAAAGTTGTATAAGCAATCTATGAAAGAAAGATCCAATAGCATCCTCTTTTCCAATACACACTCATCAATTTTTTTCAGTACTTTGAGGTCTTTATCCCCATATGCTTTCCATAGACCAAAAAACAACTAAAGATCAAAAATCTAAAGTAAAAATCTATCATTCTAAAAGAAAAGGGAAAAAGGTAAGAACTATTCCATATAAAAGTTTCTAAAATAAAAATTTCTTGGAATTGTTTCTTTTAAAGTACAAACTTTCTTTCTATAATACAATGCACGATGTCAGAAGCTCTTAGGACATGATTTTTCTAAAACTGCCAAGGACAGCCAGCAAATGTCCATGACTATTATGCACTTCAGTATTGGAAACCTCATCATATATCTATATAGATATAGACAACAAGGGATATAATAGCAAAAAACTGAACCAGGAATTAGGTGACCGGAGTTCTAATACATCAACGCATTATATGACCTTGGGTAAATTAGTTAACCTTTATGGACTTTCATACTGTCATTTGTAAAATGAGGCAGAGCTGATGGTTTTATAATTTCTTTACTAATTTATCTATTGCCATATACCATTTCACCACATGTCATAAATTCGTAAGGTTAATGAGACATCCCCAAAGCCAGAAACAGAAATTAGCTAAATAGTAATGAATGGCTTTGGTCAATACCCTTGAGTTCCTTACCAGCAGAGATTATTCTATCAAAAAAACAACATATTCTTAAATAATTAACACTTATTGAAGACATTATCAGGTACTATGCTAAACTCTTTACACACATCAACTCATTTAATCCTCAAAACATGCCTATGCTAAGTATTACTGTCCCTTGGAATAGACAAGGCTTAAAGAGATTAGCTTACTTACGGTCATGCAGATAGTAAACTGCAAAGCTGAGACTCAAACCAGGGTGACTCCAAAGCTTATGCTCTTAACCAGCCTACTACACTACCTCCTAATAAATAAATCATCAGCCAAACACATTCTTAATTTAATCTCTAGCAGATACTGATTATTCCCTTTCTTACTGCAGTAGAGAAAACTGCTATGAGTGACAGCCGACCAAGAAACAATTCCAAATTAATCACGTGAACAAAAATATTATTTAGAGGTTTGCATTTATTAAAGAGAAGTGAGTTTGGTTGTAAGCAATTTTTCCTTTTAATAAAAACAAAGCAACAAAAGTCACGAAATCCTAATGATCAGCAAAGATCTTCAGGTGCGATATTATTATTCATTCCCCTGCTTTTACGCAGACCAAAAACCTCATGACAATTATCCCAGGTTGTGGGGTGCAGGGGCAAGATGGGAGTTCAAAAGAACAGATCTTCTGATAGCATCAGCGGTGCTTCCCAGTCTCCCTACCATTTCAAATTTCCTGCATAACTCTGATTACCAACATGAAGGTTCAGAGACTGAGCCCTAAGAACAGACATTCTTTCTTGCTTCCTGCTAGGCCACTTCCACTAGCTTGTCTGCTCACTGGTAGAACAAGTGTGACTTCAGTGACAATCCTTTTGCTGATTATACAGCATTTTAAGAAGTAGGATGAATAAGGTCAAGTACATGCAAATCCATGCACTAGAAAATACCTACTATGGGTTACTTTCACTCCTCTAAAAGCCTAAAGTGAGCCTTTTCCTTTATGTTCTCTATTTCCTCAAGACACAAGCTGTCTCTCAAATAAGCTCTCAGAAAACCTCTTTTTTAGATGACTTCAGCCCACAAACAGCCATTTCTGATTAAGTTATGGAGAATGAGGATACTATACAAAGGAGAATAAACCAGAATCCAAAAATTAAAGGCAGAAAAAATAAAACATCCAAAAAGACAGCCATCTGGATGATAATGAGTTTTATAAAGAAAACTATATACTGTTTCAATTCTCTTTATTCCTCCTATAGAATAAAAGAGCTTTTCTACAACACAGTGTCTTCCAACCAAAGAGATTTCTGGTTTCATATATCATCTGACCCTCAAACCCAATTTCGGGTCTCAAATCTGGGGTGATATTTTCTGAAAGCTTACAGAAATTAAAAAAGTGAGCCCATATGCATTGTGGATCTACTCTGTATCTCATTTGGGCACAGAAAGAAAAAAATCAGAAAATTACCCTTCTTTGATCCAACCCTGGATGAAGCACTGAAGAATTTCTTCACTGTGGTAACCTTGCGGGTCTTCTCATTGGTTTTCTTTTCTTCAAACTTGGAAAATGTGAGGGACTGGGCCCCTTGGCTGCTCTGACTGCTGGCAAAGGCCTCTTCCTCCTCCCGTTGAAGTCTGTAACTCAAGAGAGGATTAAGAATGACCCAGATATTCCCCAAGTTTTCCTTGTATTGAAAGGTTATTACTCAACTAATTGAGGAGGATCTGAAATTTTTAGAACTAGAGGATAAATACACCCAATAGGGCTGAGGTCTCTGATATGAAACTATCCTACATGCCACTACCGACTTCAAAATGGACCTTCTCTATGGATCATGTTCATTCAAGTAACTGTATTAGGGTTACATAAAAGAAATAAAGTCTAGTTCTTTTCCCTAACAAGCTCAAGGTTGGAAGGGAGAAAGCAGTAAGTAAATAACTACCATATAACATGACAGTTCCTACGGCAGAGAGTGAAACCCAAGTGCTACGAGAACAGAGGAAAGAACAACTAAAACTAAATGTGCTGGAGGAGTCCAAGAAGGTCTTATAATGGTGAGTGACATTTAGGTTGGTCTTAAAGGATGAGTAGGATTTCGTCAAGTGAAAGGGCATTCCAGGAAGAAGGAACTACAAATGTGAAGGCATGTGGTTTTTGTTGTGGACCAAGCTGACCATAGTCAGAGTACTGATGGTATGATGAACTATGATGCTGGAGGTACAGGTACGCACCAAGTGGTAAGGAACTTTGACTGCCAACTTACTCTATAATCCTGGATTTCATGGCAGGGAACCAAAAAAGACTGGCAATCCAGTAAGTTACCATCATCAGATCTGTACTTTAGAAAAATAATGCAGGTAGCTGTGTGACAATTTGAGAGGTACAGAGACCAGAGATAGGAACAATAATTAAGAATACATTAATTCATGGGGCTGGCCTGGTGGTGCAGCAGTTAAGTGCACACGTCCCGCTTTGGTGGCGTGGAGTTCGCCGGTGTGGATCCCAGGTGCAGACATGGCACCGCTCGGCAAGCCATGCTGGGGTAGGCAACCCACATATAAAGTAGAGGAAAATGGGCATGGATGTTAGCTCAGGGCCAGTCTTCCCCAGCAAAAAGAGGAGGATTGGCAGCAGATGTTAGCTCAGGGCTAATCTTCCTCAAAAAAAAAAAAAAGAGAACATATTAATTCTTAATTATTAAGAATAATTAAGAATATATTATAACTGCGGTGGTGCAGCAGTTAAGTTCACAAATTCTGCTTTGGCGGCCTGGGGTTCACTGGTTCAGATCCTGGGTGCAGACCTAGCACCACTTGTGAAGCCATACTATGGCAGGCGTCCCACATATAAAGTAGAGGATGATGGGCACGGATGTTAGCTCAGGGCCACTCTTCCTCAAACAAACAAACAAACAAACAAACAAAGAATATATTACAAAGACTTAAGTGAAAGAAAATAAGAACCTGGAAAACAGAAGAGGAGGAAATTCAAAAGACTTCTCTGAGCTGGAGTAAGTAGAACTTGTTCAATTAGTTGTAGATAGTGTGAGAGGTGAAGGAGAAATTAAGATGACTCCAATGTTTTTTAGCCAACTGAATAGTGATGTCATTAACTGATACAGGAGGAGAGTTAGAAGGAAATGTTGGAAGTGGGGATTAGAAAAAATAAAAGAAAGAAACTTGGCCTTGGACCAGTTGAATTTGAGGTACTTATACTAAATCTCAAAGGCTACCTATATAACAATTGTTCCCTAGACAGCAGCATCAGTATAACCTGGGAATCTGTTAGATATGTAAATTCGCAGGCCTCATTCCCAACTACTAAAATCAGAGACTCTGAGGGTGAGGTCCAGCGATCATTGTTTTTACAAGCTTTCCAGGTGATTTTCATACCTGTTCAAATTTGAGAAAAAATGCTGTGGGAAATTTCAAGTGAAGTCACAACTGGAAGCAGTAACAAATAGCAAGAAAATCACAGGTAGAGATGTCAGTCTGAGAATGGAATAGGGACACATCTTTCTCTGAGACAAACTAAAAGTTAACATACATAAAGATATTAGTACTTTTTGATGAGGAAAGGGGAGAAAACTAAGGGAATTCATACCTAGTGACCTCTAGTTTCTTTGTGAAATAATATCAGCTACTGAGAATTATAGGAGTGCAGCAGGAAGCATGAGGAAGCAGTTAATATTCTACGTCTATATTTTCTCTCTTTGATTGACCATGGACTCACTGAAAGCAGTGAGTGTACTTTATAATTTTCTGAGTTCACCACAGATGCTAGCAAGGTAGTCACTCAACAAATATTGATGAAATTTAGACATAAAACTAGCAAAAGCTGTCACCATTCAGGCAGACTTTCTTTTATTGAGAAGTTTTACAGTTTCTAGGATGCTCTGGCAAAGAATTAACATTATGCATGGCATTTTATTAGTGCCTATGCTCACTAGGTATTCTTTTAATTTTTCCCATAATCATATTTCTGCATAATACAAACTACTTTTGACTAACAAACTCCATTTTTAAGGAAAAGTTAAATTTCCATAATGCAAGGACTATGTATACAAATCAACAGGTTTCTACTATTATGTTTTTATCACTGTGCCAGATGCCATAATGGATATATTAAAAGAACGAGGAAAACAATGCTTGATGAGAGCCATGTGGTTGGTACATCACATATATTACTTCATTTAATCTTCACCTCATTCTATCTCCATTCTTCTCCTCCAAGGATCTTATTGCCTATATTAGAAAAGTAAGACTAACATACCCCAAACATAAATAATTAAAAGTTAAGACAAAGCCAAGTGAAGAAATCACTGAAAACTATTCAGTAAGTGTTGACTGAGAAGAAAAGGAAAAAAATTCATTCTGTTAATATTAAGCTGACTTGTTGATAGATCAAAACAGAAGAGAAACATGTATTCTGACAGTGACAAAACCATGTATCCAGTTATATCTCTGTTAAACCACCCCTAGTTAAGTCCTTTTACCGCTCTGCCAGTTCCCAATCCTCCTGAATCTGCTTCTGCCTGGCTTTGTGGTACTCCTCCCTCCAGCACTTGGAGCAGAAACCCTGCCAAGCAGGGTTGCCATAGTAACCACATCCTTTCTTGCATAGGAGCTCCGATTGATCCACATGAATTCCTCGGCGTTCAGACTTAAGGCTCATCTTCTTCCTGCTAATGAAGTAACAAACAAGAAAGTATTGCTGAAAATGAATTTCTTGTCATTCTATCAGCACAGCAATTAAAAACAAAAAAATGAGTGAGTCCATAATCTTCAAGCTATAAGGGAGAGAAGGAAGTAAGGAAGGAAGAAAAGGTGGGAAAGAGAAAGACTAAATATAGCAAATTTCTGACAGTCATGAGAAAAGACTTCTAATTCTCTGCACAATAATATAAAGAACACTTTAAAAAAAGGACTAATATTGGATTAAAGACCTAAATGTAAGACATGAAACTAGAAGATATAGGAGAAAAACTTAATGACCTTGCATTTGGTGATGATCTCCCGGATAGGACACCAAAAGCACAAGCAACAAAAGCAAAAGTTGACAGATGGGACTACATCAAACTTAAAAAGTTCTGCTCAGAAAAGGAAAGAGTGAGAAGGCAACCTACGGAATGAAAGAAAATATTTGTAAGCCATGTATCTAATAAGGGGTTAATATCCAGAATATATAAAGAATACATAATTCCTACAACTCAACAACAAAAATAATCCAATTAAAAATTAGCAAAGGACTTGTATAGACAGTTCTCCAAAGAAGATATACAAATAGCCAACTAACATGAAAAAATGTTCAAGATCATTAATCACCAGGGAAATGCAAATCAAAGCCACAACAAGATAGCACCTCACATCCGTTAGGATGGCCACTATGAAAACAACAGAAAATAACAAGTGTCAGTGAGGATGTAGAGAAATTGGAACCCCTGTGTCCAGTTGGTGGGAATGTAAAACGGTACAATCACTGTGGAAATCAGTATGGCGGTTCCTCAAAAAATTAAAAACAGAAGTACCATTTGACCCAGCAATTCCACTGTTGGGTATGTATTCAAAAGAACTGAAAACAGGATCTTGAAGAGGTATTTGCACATCCATGTTCATTGCAGCATTATTCACAATAGCCAAGAGCTGGAGTAACCTAAATGTCCATCGAAGAATGAATGCATAAAGACAATGTGGTACATGCAATGGAATATTATTTGGCCTTAAAAAGGAAAGAAATCCTGTCATATGCTACCAACACGAATGAACCTTGAGAACACTGTGCCACGTAGAACAAGCCAGTCACAAAAAGATAAATATTGCATGATTCTACCTACATGAAGTATCTAAAGTAGTCAAACTTCTAGAATCAGAAAGTAGAATAATGGTTGCCAGGGGCTGGGGAGAGGGGACAAAGAGGAGTTGTTTAGTGGGTACCGACTTTCATTTCTGCCAGACAAAAAAGTTCTAGAGATCTGTTGCACAGCAAGGTGCATCTAGTTAACACTACTATACTGTTCACTTTAAAAATGGTTAAGATGGTAAATTTTATGTTTTTTACCACAATAAAAAATAGATTTTAACATTAACAAAAAAGAAAGGGCTAACAGATCCTTCTTAGTTGCTACCAAAAAAAGTTCTACATTTTTAACCTGAGCGATAAAGTAAAATACTCTGTGTTCTTAGTACAGTATGTTACTTGGCTCAAAAAGACAACTTTATTTCAATGATATGAAAGTGAATACTTTGTCTCAAATGAAATTATTTAATATTTACCAAGAACGTGAGTATAATTAAAGCATCAGAAGAGAGTCCAAATTTGTTGAGATGGCATTCAAGGCCCTCAGTAATCTAGGACAAATTAATATGAGCCTACTATCTGCCAACACTCACTACATGCCCAATATTGTGACAGGTACTTACAATTATTTCTCACAAGAACCAAGGTAGATATTATCTCTACTTTATTATATGTGAAAACTGAGGTTCAGAGAAATTTTCAAAAGTATGTAAACTCTACTAAAAACAAGCAACAGAGAAGAGATTCAAAACAGGCAGGATTCCGAAATCCTTGCATCACATTATTCCCAGTCTACTTGTCTAGACTCACATTCCCGAACACTGTAAAGTTCAATCACATCACCATTTCCAAAAAAGATCATGTGTCTTCATGCCTCAGCCTGGAATTCTTTCCTGTACTTTTCTTCTGCTTTTTCAAAGGTGATTCTCTCTGAAGATGAAGCTCATTTTAAGAGTCATCTCAGTGAAGCTTCCCATGAGCTTCCTCCCAACCAGCACTAACTTGGAACCTGCATTCTCGTAACACTGCTTATTTAGGAACCAATTCTATCATCCTACTTTGTTATAAAGAATTGTCTTTTACATTGTTATAAAGAATTGTCTTTATGTTTGTCTTCCTCCTGCCTAGACTAGAAGCATCTTGAGGAGCTGCTCTATATTCCCGACAGAACACAGTACGGCCCTAAGGTGCTCGAGATGTGTTTTCGATTGCACATGGAGACAGGGCGGTTTTGTACTCAGCCTTCATTTGGACAGTGAATAAGCTTCCCTATAAGATTTGATACAAATCTGAGGACTTATGTAATGTTTAAAGTCAGAAAGATGTTTAAATAATAAGGAGAAACCAATAAAAAATGTGTATTGAGTTGATTATGAAACCAGGGAAACTTTTACCTATGACTTTTATTTTTAGACTATCAGCAAAATAATGTAGATTTTTCTGCAGCACTATTTCCTAACAAGATTCTTTACTTGGCAGGTAAAAAATATTATGGCAGACTTCATCTTTGGCAATCAACTGGATCTCACCAATCTTGTGAGGTTGACTCATCTTACCAACCCCTATTTTCTTCTTGCTACTATCATGTTATAGCTGTTAAGGGAGTGAAGAAGAACCACCTAAGAGCTCCTAAAAGGAAGGATTCTTTGCCCGTGGCAGTAAACAGAACGAGATAACGCTGGTTTAGACAGAGAGAGAGAAACAGTTGTAGAAAACCTACCTATGTCAAGTACTTACAAAATAGAGAATCATTTACTTACCAAAAGTTAAAGAATTGATATCCCCATTTCAAAGTTAAATAAATGAAGCTTGAAGAGGTCAGTACTTGGGTAAGGTCACACACGTTAGAGTTAAAATTTGAAATGATATCTTAAGTTTCAAAGTCTGTTTTCTTTTCTACTATATCATATCTTATTTGCTCATAGCATCAGGATTGTATTATAAATTGCTACCCAACAATTTCCCTTCAAATTCAAATCATATGGCCCTCATTCTTCTTTACATAAACAAATAAACTGCCAAACAAACACAGAAAAAGTGGCACTTCACAGTGTGTATTCAAGAAATTCAAAAGTCCAGACAAAATTAAGTCCTAAATCTTGAGGAGCCTACCATTAATTTAATTCAAACATTTACTGAGTGTCAACTGTGTGCACAGAATTGAGCTAGATGCCATTGATAATACCATTCACAGAACACGTCCTTGCCCTCAAGCAGCTCATAACCAAAAACACAGGCAGACTATACAACGCGGAAAAAGAGAAAGTGAAATGAAACTGTGGGGGAGGAGAAGGCCAGGTAATTCTGACTTAGGGAGTATGGAGAGACAACTTGGGCCAGAGGTAGGGGTTTGGGGGTGTAGGCTTTCAAGAGCCTTGAGTTGAACCTTAGAGGATCTTGGAGACATGACACAAAAGAGGCCGGACATTACAGACAGGAAGAGTATCCTTCACAAAAAGTTCAGAGATAGGAAAGTAAATGTAGAAGGTGAATGGCGTGGTATAAACAGGAGGTAAACTGAAGAAGTTAGGTGTGAAGTCAAATTATGATAGCTTTTTAAAACTCCAGGCTAGAGAGCATGGACTGAAGCATCACTGAAAGCTCCTGAAATGGGGAAATCATAAAGTCTCTATTTTAAGACATAAAGCTTGAGAGATGGAGTTCTATCTTCCATCATGATGAAGTGAGAAGGACAATAAAATCCTTGCCCTAAAATCAACCATAAAGATGGACAAAACTTACTCTCCGCTGACGGATCTAAGCGTGAGGCAAGGAATGCATTTAAACCTCAGGACCCCAGCTCTTTCTGCTGGGGTCTCTCGTGTCTCCGTGTATGCACAGGCTCTGTTGGCCTTACTAGCTAGACGTGATTGCACACAAACTTAATCTTTGTCTAAATAAACAACAATTTTTGGTTGAACATTAAGGTATGCAGGCACAGGGATGACCCCTAGAAGGAATAAAACTAAAAAAGTAAAAACAAGAAAAAAATTGAGCACAGATATCAGGGGCCACACCTTGTGGGAGAGAGAAACCTCACAGATTTAGTCCAGCTATAAAACCTGGATGGTTTGCATCAAGCACTACTTTTGAGGATTCTCAAAGGCAAAAGGGAGAAGGAGAATTGGAGAAGATGACCTCAAGTCAACAAATCACCGAACCCTAGTAAGTTTACCATTTTTCCCCTCCGCTCCTCTGGTTTTCGTTCAAGGAAAGAGAAAGGGAATTCCTAGCACTGAGAAAATATGGAAATCCCTCCATTTTACTGTCTTCCCCACCTTCTCTTGAGCCACAGCACCTAAGCAATCACGTGGTGTCTGCAGCAATGGTTGGAGTGAGAGTCTGCAGGAGCCAAACTCTGAGGAAGAGGAACTATCAGTTTTTTCTATGTTCTATCCTCCTATTTCTTGGCCCCAAATGTGCAGACTGTTGTGGAAATACATAACAGAGTAGGGTAAAGAACTCCACAGTTTTCTGGCCAGAGGAAAGATGAGTCCCTAAGGAACAAAAAAAGTACAGAAGAAATCATTGAGGAGTACTCAAGAAAGCAACCTGAAAATGTTGTTTGTGCACTCCTGGGCTCCCCCTAGGCTGTGCATGCATGGATCTGATGCTATGCAGGACCAAAGACTAAAATTCAAACTAATGGAGACCACCACACAGGTTTCAGACTGGCATGCATGAAACAGATCAAAACAGCACTGCAAAGGCTTTGATAAAGGAACTGACATTGGAACCATGGCCCACAGAAGGTGGGTTGGAACTTGCAGCCCAAACTTGGAAGCAAAACTAAAAACTTTTGCTTTGCAAATGACACTATTAAGAAAATGAAAAGACAAACTACAGACCAGGAGAAAATACTTGCAAATCATATTTCACAAAGGACTTGTATTCAGAATACATAAGGAATCCTCAAATCACAATAGTGAGAAAAACCACCCAATTAAAAAAATTGGCAAAAGACTTCAAAGAAACTTAACCAAAGAGGATATATACACTGGGAGACAATTCTCCACGGGGGACTCACATTTCGGTACAACAGGCCTTTGGAACAGACTATCTCTTTGCACATGTTTGCGTATCTAACATTCTTAGAAGACATAGATAATTATCTCCCTCTAGAGCAGAGAGCAAGTTTGCTTACTGTCCCAAACAACAGAAAGAATTGTTTCACTCCAGGTCAAAGGTCAGGCAGGTTTGTTTGCTGCCTTTACAAAAGATTTGGGTTCTCTAAACTTGGGTTCCTCAGCTGTGACATCAATCCCATGGGACTTGGGGGGCAAGGACAGCCCATGTGAAGAAAAAGCTTGTTTTGCTGATGTCCTGTGAATAATAAAGTCTTTTGTCTCCGACTCAGGAATCTCATGTCTTCTGCCAGGATCCATGAAACTGTGGCAGGCTGACTTGTTGCTTCTAAGTCGGGTAAAAAAAAAAAACTCAGGTCCTTCACAGTTCTTAACAACAGGGCAAATAAGCACATGAAAAGCTGTTTAACATCATCATTCATTAGAGAAATGGAAATTAAAACCACCATGAAATATCACTACATTCCTATTAGAATGGCAAAAATTTTAAATACCATTAATACCGTGGTAACAAGGATACAGAGCAACTAAACCTTCACATGTTCCTAGCGGAATGCAAATAGTACAGCTACCATTGAAAAATTTGATAGTTTCATAAAAAGTTAAATATACACTTATCACACAACCCAGCAATCCCACTGTCGGTTATTTCCTCTAGAAAAATAAAACTGATGTTCACTCAAAAATCTACACACAAATGTTTCTAATAGCAATACTCATGATCATTAAACAACAGAAACAACCAAAATATCCTTCAATGGGTGAATGGATAAACAAACTGTGTGGTACATCTATGCAATGGAATGCTACTCAGAAAAAAAAAAAAGGGATGGGGAGTACTGATATACCCAACAACTTGGATGAATTTCAAAGGCTTTATGCTGAGTGAACAAAGCCACATTTAAAAGTTTACATAGTGTATGATGACTGTTTGTTGGGAATTAGGGTTGGGGGAGGGTATCTATAAAAGCATAGCACAAGAGGTTTTTGGAGGTGATGTAACTGTTATTATGGAGGTGTTTACATAAATCCATACATGTTTTAAAATTCAAATAACTGTACATTCCCTCCAAATTCAATTTTACTGTATGATTTTTTAAAAAATTTGAGAGGCAATTTCTAGGTTGGGTTGAGGAAAAATGTAGCAGACAGAGATAGTGATCAAGAGACAACTTCAATAAGAAGTTATATAATAGAGGTAATACAGAGGGGATGGAGAAGGGAGGGACGGTCAAACACTGTGAAGGTTGCATCTGAAACAGTTAACGAATGAGACATGGCAGGGAGACTTGCAAGTTTACAAACACTCTTTACTGCCTCTACAAGATTAAAACCCTCCAAGGACAGGATTTAGATTCAACACGCCCACCATTTAGTAAACGAGGTGGAGGTAGAAAGGACGAATAAGTAAATCTAGCCAGAGTCTAGAATGTTGAATTGAAAACACTTTAAAAATCATCTACTTTCTCTTATTATAATACAGATGATGACACTGAGATGAAGTTACGATTTGTTCAATCGAAAAGTAGAAAGGCAGGGACATCACTAGAGCCTACAATTATACTAAGTCCCCAACCCACAAAGGTAGACTGCTAACAGCCATGTGTGTATAAAGTGAGTGTCCCCCGTTCCCTGCCACTTCAGGGTCACAGCTGACTGAACCAGAGGTGGATACATAACCCAAACTGAAGTTTTGGAAATGGGACTAAGTCTAGGCTGTTCTCTTAAACGATGGAGGAGCTGTGGGATGACCATCTTCCATCAAATGGTCTCAGTAATAGGATAACCAATCTGCAGAGTGAAATAGATAGATACACACCAAGAAGCAGAGAAAAGTGGCAGAAGAAAAACACTCTCTAGGTCCACTGAGCGTATTAGGTTAAGCAAAGGCAGACAGAGAAAGACGAATAGCATATGATTTCACTCATATGTGGAAGATAAACACACACACACATAGATACAGGGAAGAGATTGGGGGTTACCGGAGGGGAAGGGAATGGGAGGGGGGCAAAAGGGGTAAAGGGGCACATATGTGTATGATGGATTGAAACTAGACTTTTGGTGGTGAACACACACAGTCTATATAGAAGCCAAAATATAATGATGTACACTTGAAATTTACACAATGTTATAAACCACTGTGACCTCAATAAAATTTTTTAAAAGAAAAAGAAAAATACTCCCTAGGTATTCAGGGGTTTCCATTTCTCAGTTCCAATCCTCTGCTAAGATTTAGATGCCTGTCTACCCTCAGATTCTGAGACACACTGCTTGACTTCCCACTGTTTTTTTCTTTTTTTCTTATGCTAATTCCAGCAAAGCCTATTATCTGCACCCAGACTTGTCCAGGTACTATTCCAGAGCTAGAAAAACATAATAGGATTGCTGTGAAAACTACTTAGCACATACTAAGGGCTTAATAGGTATTGAGATGAAAACAATAATAATAGCTATGAGTCTATGAAGACTGATTTGGGGAGGACATGAGATCGTGGAGATCAGTCAAATCTACATTCAAATCCCAGCTCTGCTACTTATTAGAAATGTGACTTTGGACAAATTACTTCTGAAACTTCCATTCATATCTCTCTGTCCAATTTCTGCTCCTACCATTCTCCATCTTTTTACAAATCTAAGCCTCATAGGCCTTGTGCCCCCATGACATTTGCTCTCTGGTGTCACACCTATGATTATGCTACCTTACATGGCAAAAAAGACTTTGCAGGTAATTAATTAGCAATCAGTTGACCTTAAAATATGGAGATTATCCTAGATTATCCAAGTGGGCCCAAGTACACGAGCCCTAAATGCAGAAGAGGACAGGAAACCAGAATAGCCAAAACAATCTTGAAAAAGAATGTAGGAGGACTTATACTTCCCAATTTCAAAACTTACTACAAAGCCATGATAATCAAAGCAGTGTGGTACCGGCACAAGGTCAGACATATAAATCAATAGAATAGAATTGTGTGTCCAGAAACAAACTCATACATCTATGGTCATAAGGATGCTGAGACTATCTAACAGAAAAAGAAGTCTTTTCAGCAAATGGCACCAGGACAATTAGATAGACACATGCAAAAGAATAAAGTCAGACTCTTACCTCATACCATATACAAAATTTAACTCAAAATAGATCAAAGATCTAAATGTAAAAGCTAAAACTATAGGGGCCAGCTCGGTGGCCAAACGTTAAGTTCACACATTCTGCTTTGGCAGCCCAGGGTTCACCAGTTCAGATCCTGGGTGTGGACCTACGCACTGCTTGTCAAGCCATGCTGTGGCAAGGCATCCCACATATAAAGTAGAGGAAGATGGGCACAGATGTTAACTCAGGGCCAGTCTTCCTCAGCAAAAAACAAAGACAAGGAGTGGTGGCAGATGTTAGCTCAGGGCTAATCTTCCTCAAAAAAAAAAAGCTAAAACTACAAAAACTCTTGGATAAAAACATAGAGGTAAAATTACATAATCTTGGATTTGGCAAAAGATTCTTAAGTAGGACACCAAAAGCATAAGAAACAACAGAAAAGATACAGAAATCATGCTTCATCAGAATTAAAGACTTTTGTGCTTCCAAAGACCTCATCAATCAAGTGAAAAGACAATCCACAGAATGGGAGAAAATATTTCCAAATCATGTATCTGATAAAGAACTTGTATCTGGAATATATAAAGAACTGTTACAAGGCAATATTTAAAAAGATGACTCAATTTTTAACAGGTAAAAAATGCAAATAGATACTTCTCCAAGGAAGATATACAAATTGTCAATAAGCATACGAAAAATTGTCCGAGATCATCATTCATCAGGGAAATGCAAATCAAAACCACAAGATACCACTTCACATCCAGCAGGATGGCTAGAATAAAAAAGTCAGATAATAACAAGTGTTGACAAGGATGAGGAAAAATTGGAACTCACAGACACTGCTGGTGGGAATGTAAAATGGTGCAGCCGTGGACACCATAACTCCTCAGACGAGGGAAACAATAGAAAGAATAAACAAATGGGACTTCATCAGACTAAAGAGCTTCTTCAAGGCAAGGGAAAACAGGATTGAAACAAAAAAACAGCCCACTAATTGGGAAAAAATATTTACAAGTTACTTACCTGACAAATCTCCATAATATATAAAGAGCTCACACAGCTCAACAACAAAAAATTAAACAACCCGATCAAAAAATGGGCAGGGGACATGAACAGACATTTCTCCAAAGAAGATATAAGGATGGCCAATAGAGACATGAAAAGATGCTCATCATCACTAATCATCAGGGAAATGCAAATCAAAACTACACTAAGATATCACCTTACACCTGTTAGAATGGCAAAAATATCCAAAACTAAGAGTGACAAACGTTGGAGAGGTTGTGGAGAAAAAGGAACCCTCATACACTGTTGGTGGGAATGCAAACTGGTGCAGCCACTACGGAAAACAGTATGGAGATTTCTCAAAAAGTTAAAAATAGAAATACCTTATGACCCAGCCATCCCACTACTGGGTATCTATCCTAAGAACCTGAAATCAGCAATCCCAAGAGTCCCATGCACCCCTCTGTTCATTGCAGCATTATTTACAATAGCCAAGACGTGGAACCAACCTAAGTGCCCAGCAACTGATGACTGGATAAAGAAGATATGGTATATACATACACAATGGAATACTACTCAGTCATAAAAAGGGACAAAATCGTCCCATTCACATCTACATGGATGGACCTTGAGAGTATTATGTTAAGCGAAATAACACTGACAAAGAAAGACGAACTCTGTATGACTCCACTCATAGGTGGAAGTTAACATATAGACAAGGAGAACTGATTGGTGGTTACCAGGGAAAAGGGGGAGGTGGGGGGAAGGCACAAAGGGTGAAGTGGTGTACCCACAACATGGCTAACAATAACGTACAACTGAAATTTCACAAGGTTGTAAACTATCATAATCTTTTTTTTTTTTTTGGAGGAAGATTAGCCCTCAGCTAACTACTACTGCCAGTCCTCCTCTTTTTTCTGAGGAAGTCTGGCTCTGAGCTAACATCCGTGCCCATCTTCCTCTAGTTTATACGTGGGACGCCTACCACAGCATGGCTGCCAAGCAGTGCCATGTCCGCACCCGGGATCCAAACCAGCGAACCCCGGGCCACCGAGAAGCGGAACGTGCGAACTTAACCACTGCGCCACCGGGCCGGCCCCAAAACTATCATAATCTTAATAAAAAAAAAAATGGTGCAGCCGCAAACCATCTCACAGTTCTTCAAACGATTAAATATAGTTATCACATGACCCAGCAACTCCACTCCAAGGTATAAACTCAAAAGAAATGAAAACATATGTCCACACAGAAACTTGTACATAAATGTTTATAGCAGCATTATCCATAATAGCCAAAAGGTGGAAATAACCCAAATGTCTATCAACTGATGAATAAACAAAATGTAGTATATCCACACAATGAAGTATTATATAGTCATAAAGAGGAATTAAGTACTGATACATGCTACAACAAAATCAACCGGGAAAACATTATGCTAAGTGAAAGAAGCCAGTCATAAAAGACCGTGTACTATATGATCTCATTCCTAGGAATGTCCAGAACAAGGAAATCTATAGAGACAGAAAGTAGATTAGTGGTTGCTTAGGACTGAGAGGGAGAGGACGGGAATAAAGGAATTAGCCAAAGGGTATGGGGTTTCTTTTTGAGGTGATGAAAATGTTCTGAAGTTGGCCATGTTGATGGTTGCCACTGAATTGTGCCCTTTAAATGGGTAATTTAATGGAATGTAAATTATACCTCAATAAAGTTGTGTTTAAAATAAAAAGCAGCAGAAGAGGGCAGAATGCAAAGACAGAGAGATTCAAAGCACTTTTGTTGGCTTTGAATGTGGCGAGACTATAAGCCAAGGAATGTGGGTGGCTTCCAGAAGCTGAGAAAAAGCCCTCGCTGACAGCTGCAAATAAATGAAGACCTCAGTCCTATGACCACATGGAACTCAATCCTGCCAACATGAGTATGTCTGGAAGCAGATTCTCCCCACAGCCTCCAGAGAAGAAAAGCCCTGGCTGGCTGACACCTTAATTTTGACCTCTCAAGATCCTTAACAGAGTCCCAGCTGAGCCGGCCAGGAGTTCTAACCTACAGAACTTTGACATAACGATGGGTGTTGTTTTAAGCTGCTAGTAAGTTTGTGGTAACTTGTCATGGCAACAACAGAAAACTGAATAGGCCTCCTTTCTACTTCTCTCTTTCTGAGGGCCTTTGCATATGTGTGCTAACGCCTAGAATGCTGTGCTCCTTGCTGTTCATATGTTGCTTTCTCTCTCATCATTTAGGTCTCAGTTTTCACGTCACACTTTCAGAAAGGTCTTTCCTGGCCACTCTGTCTAAAGTAGTACCTATCCCAACCTACCCAACCTTCACCTCCACCCTGGGTCCAGCATTGTTTCCCCAAATCCTACCTATTTCTAACAAGGGAGAGTAAGGAAAGGTGTGCAGGAAACAGTTAACCAAGCAAGCTGGAGTGGCTCAAATCATGCACATTCTAAGAAGGACCTGCTTGTAAGACTGGCTCTTGGCCAGCTCCTGGGAACAGAGGTCTTGGAGTGTCCTTATGTACTAACTGATAAGGGTGTTTTGTATGCTTGGAGCCTTGAACCACACAGTATCAGCTTGTCTAGACAGTTTGTGCAAACACTGTGATGTATGGTGAACACCTGCTCTCCTTCTGGGTAGTTGCTGGAGTTACAGTAATTGTCAATCATGAAGAGGCTTGTGTCTATGTTAACCAGCCTTCCATAAAAACCTTGGAATCTTTGGCTTAAGCGAGCTTCCCTAACAGAAAACACTTCACATGTGTTGCTACAGTTTGTTGCTGGGGGAGTAAATGCATCCACTGGAAGAAGACTCTCAGAAGCTCATGTCTAGTATCCTCCAAACTCTGCTCAATGCACCATCTTCCTCTACTGATCCCGCTTTGTATCCTTTCACTGTAATAAAACATAACCAGGAATACATGAGTCCTGTGAGTACTTCCAGTGAATTACCAAACCTGGGGGCAGTCTTGGGGACTTGTGATTATAAAGGGGTGGCATGTGGGAGATCTTAGTGGTAATCAAATAGCTCTGTATCCTGAATATGGTGGTGGTTACAGAAATCGACATACATGATAAAACGACACAGAACTATACACACACATTGTACAGATGTCAATTTCTTGGTTTTGATATTATAGTTATGTAAGATGTAACCAGTGGGGCGAACTGGGTGAAGAGTACACAGGACCTCTCTGTATTATCTTTGCAACTTCTTGTTAATCTGTAATTTCAAATTAAAAACTTTTTTAGAAATTCCACTTAAAAATTTTTAGGGGCTGGCCCAGTGGCGCAGCGGTTAAGTGCGCAAATTCCACTTTGGCAGCCCGGGGTTCGCCGGTTCGGATCCTGGGTGTGGACATGGCACCGCTTGGCAAAGCCATGCTGTGGCAGGCGTCCCATGTATAAAGCCG
Organism: Equus asinus; assembly: GCF_041296235.1. Classification (NCBI taxonomy): domain Eukaryota; kingdom Metazoa; phylum Chordata; class Mammalia; order Perissodactyla; family Equidae; genus Equus; species Equus asinus. The sequence continues at coordinate 23,236,131 of NC_091803.1, forward strand.
AGGAAGAGCATGGATATTAGCTCAGGGCCAGTCTTCCTCAGCAAAAAGAGGAGGATTGGCAGCAGTTAGCTCAGGGCTAATCTTGCTCAAAAAAAAAAACTTTTTTTTAAAATAGAAATACCTATGACTGATAGGTTGGAACCAAAGTGTATCATACAGTTAAACATAGCACTCAATTTCTAAGTATAGAAAACAAAGAAAGCAAATGAACCCCCAAAAGTTCATACCATGATTTGAAAAGCTATGTAATGGTGATGATAGCTGTTTCGGTGGGGCAAAGCAGGTAGTACAGTCTGTACACTCAGATTAGACATGACAAGTATATGGACAGCGTATCCTCTTCAGTTAGAGAGAAACACGGGGGATTAACTGCCTGAGACTCGATTCTGTCTTTCCTGGGCAGAAACACCTATCCCTAGTCAGTGGAGCCACAATCCAGAGGAAAGCTATAAAAGCACCACTGCACCCAGCAGAGAGGTCACCGGGGCCACACCCAGCTCCTGTTTGAGTACCCCACTCCAATAAGTAGGCTTTTATTGAGCAACCTGGGCATACATAGCTCAATTATCCCACTCACCTTAGGAAAGACAGAGGAAAAATGATCTCTACTGCTGAGACAGTTGAGATTCCCAAGAATTACGCCCCAGGGCCAGGATTTAATCTGGGTTGAGGTACCCTAAAAAAGGGCAGAGGAGTACAAAGCCCAGAGAGTTGTGTATGTTCTTCCCTAAGGCTCTACATGCAAACCAGATTGATCTCATAAGAAACAAAAACAGAAACAACACTTTGAGGATTTGAGTAGCTTCCCACTATCTCCTTGGGAGAGTCCTGCTTCCTATTCTTGGGTTCAATGTCATATCCTCACAGATCATACCTGTAGGCAACTCACCTGGGATTTATAGGAAACATCCAATCAATTCTACCAAAATGACAAACTATTCTTGACCTCAGTGAAGAAATAAAACTTATAGGTAAACTTTTGTCCTTAAGTTTGCTTTTTCTAGTAGCAGAGGTAAAAGACGCTTACTCTAAAAAACCTGAGATATACAGACAAGCAGAAAATAAAGTGGAAAGAAAATAAAGAAAAACATCATACAGAGACAGTCACTATATTCTTGTAGTGCTTTCTCAACTCATCACTCATTCAATTATTCAACAAATATTTATACACTGATTTACACTGTATGACAGGTAATTGGGATACAAATGTAAGTAAAAATAAAGTTTTAGTCCTCGTGGCGCTGACTGTATAGTATGGAAGATATGACTATATATCTAGAAGGCCTGAAAGAGGAAATTAAAACACTATGAACACTGAGGAATTAATTAATTCTAAAATTACAAAACTTCATACAAGAATTTGTGTTCATGTGAAACAAGCTAAATATGTGTACGGGAAATCTATGGAACTCTTATAATAGCCTAACAATAACAAGTTAGTAAATATAAAGAGATCTCATTCACAATGATATCAAATGTAAAAACACCTAGGAAATATTCTAATAAGAAAAGTATGTGATCTACATAAAAATACTGAGATATAAAGAAGGCTCAAATAGTTGGTAAGACATACCAGGATACAGTATGAGAAAATTAAATATTATATAAGTGGCAAATGTTTAAAAATGTATAGGTTTATTATAAATGACAATAAAATTCTAAGACTTTTTTGAACTTGACAAAATTATTTCATATTTCATCAGCAATAATAAACAGGCAAGAAGTTTTCTTAAATTTTCTAAATTAATTTAATTTACTGAATTTTAGTTTTCTGAAAACTAGTTAAAATAGTGTGAACTTAGCAACAGAACTGGCAAATCACTACAAAATAAACTGACCCAAAAATGAATGCTAATATAATACATAAAATAACTTCTTCTTAGAGGAAAGAGGAGAAGGGAAGAATCTTCAGTAAATAATGTTGGAGTAACTGCTCAGCAATCTGGTACCCCCAAAATTAATTACAGGTATCTTAAAGAGTTAAAGTTTTTGGGGGCTGGCCCCGTGGCTGAGTGGTTAAGTTCACGCGCTCTGCTTTGGCGGCCCGGGGTTTCGCGGGTTTGGATCCTGGGTGCGGACATGGCACTGCTCATCAGGCCATGCTGGGATGGCATCCCACACAGCACAACCAGAGGCACTCACAACTAGAATATACAACTATGTACTGGGTACTTTGGGGAGAAGAAAAAAAAAAAAAAGAAGATTGGCAACAGTTGTTAGCTCAGGTGCCAATCTTTAAAAAAAAAAAAGTTTTTTTAAAGACAAACGGAAAAATAGAAAGAACTAAAATTAGGTATTTATGAAACTTCTAAAGAGGTGAGGGCTAAGCTTAAAAGCTGCAGAAGAGGGACCAGCCCGGTGGTGCAGCAGTTAAGCTTCCACGTTCCGCTTCGGCGGCCTGGGGTTCACTGGTTCAGATCCTAGGTGCAGACCTACATACCACTTATCAAGCCATGCTGTGGCAGGTGTCCCACATAAAACAGAGGAAGATGGGCACGGATGTTAGCTCAGGGCCAGGCTTCCTCAGCAAAAAGAGGAGGATTGGCGGCTGATGTTAGCTCAGGGCTAATCTTCCTCAAAAAAAAAAAAAAAGACTGCTGCAGAAGAAATCAAAAAGGAAACAGATTTGAATACATAAATGGAAACTTCTATCTAGTTTTTAAAAGGCCCCACTCAGAACCAAAATAGAAAGGCAAATAAGAGACTATGAAAAATACTTTAAATAAATAGGAGAATGAAGTCTTTTATCATATTTAGAAATTATATCAATAAAAAGAACTGGTATGGTGCACCTACAACATGACTGACAAACATTAATGTACAATTGAAGTTTCACAAGATTGTAACCTATCAATAACTCAATAAAAAAATAAATAAAAAAATAAAAAGAACTGGTAAATCTCTGAAGTGCAGGATAAGAGAATGAGCAGACCATTCGTGAAACGGGAATAGCTTCCTAGAAACAGAAATGGAATGTCAAAGGAGTGTGCGCATTTTAAATTTTGATACTAAACTAAGTTTTGATAGTATACTACCAAACTGACCTCATAAAAAGGTTGTACCTCTTTACCTTCCCACCTACAGTGTACCAAAGAACCTGCTTTCACACAAACTCATACACATTGCATTATGAATCTTTAATTTTTGGTGATCTGAATGGCAAAAACATAAATCATTTCATTTTAAATGCATTTCCTTAAGGAGATTAACCATTTTTATAGATATTTATTGGCCACTACTAGTCTATCTTCTTTGAAGAATTTAACTGTTCATCTTCTTTGCTCATTTTTCCGCCATCTTTTATATGTGCTCTTTTTGTTATCTTTTAGTCCTTGAGTTTATGTGTTATGAAGACACCATTTAATCAAGGACTTAGTGTTTTAACTCTGTATCCAAGTTTCACCAACTTTCACATCATTAAAGATGTTGCTTCCAAAATGAAAGTGAATGTCACAGAGAATCAACAGCCGAGTTTTGATGTTAAATGTAACAAAACAAAGTATCCAACACTAGCCTGCCCAAATAATTCCAAATGATAATCAAACCCTTGCAACATAATGCAGATTCATGCTGCTGGAATGAGTTGAGCCAGCAGAGCAGCATTCTTGAAGAATGAGTTCTAGACAACAATCTTCTATCATACTAAATTGCACTCTCTTCAGTTAAGTGAAATTATGACTCCAACCTGAGCATGCCATTTCCCAGGCTAATAACTCAAAATTACATGCAAAATCATCTGGCTGCTCTAGTTTACTTCCTATTACGCTCTACTCTCTCTTCCACAGAAGCAGCCAATTCCCCAACTGGTCAATTTATTCCATAAGTAACAGACCAAAAATGATGTCTCAACTCCACTTAAAGTAATAAGCTGCAAGGGGCCAGCCCCAGGGCCTAGTTCACATGCTCCACTTCGGCAGCCCGGGTTTGCGGGTTTGGATCCTGGGTGCGGACCTACACCACTCATCAGCCAAGCTGTGGTGGCAACCTACATACAAAACAGAGGATGACTGGCACAGATGTTAGCTCAGGGCAAACCTTCCTCAAGCAAAACAAGGAAAATTGGCAACAGATGTCAGCATAGGACAGTCTTCCTCAGAGAAAAAAAAAAAAAGGCAAGAGAAAAAAATGTAATAACGAGCTGCAATATATAAGGTGGTTTCAACCATTAACGGTTTTTTCCCCAAAGTTATACCTCAGTTTTAAGCTTTGCAGCAGCCATTTCATCCTCAGCCATTTGCTGAAGCTGTGCAAAGTGATACATATACACACATCTATGAGATGAGAGAAATACAAAAAGCAATTGTCTGGATTGAAAATGTATTTATTCAGATTTGTTAGATGGCTCAGCAAATAAATATTTGTATTATGTTTTAAGCCTTTGAGAAGTGCCTTATGAGTAACAAAAATGTAATCCAGGGGCCGGCCCCGTGGCCGAGTGGTTGGGTTTGCATGCTCCGCTTCAGCGGCACAGGGTTTCCCCAGTTCGGATCCTGGGCGCAGACATGGCACCGCTCATCAAGCCACGCTGAGGCGATCCCACATGCCACAACTAGAAGGACCTGCAACTAAAAATATATATATACAACTATGTACTGGGCGGGGGGGGGGGGTTGGGGGAGAAAAAGCAGGAAAAAAAAGAAGACTGGCAACAGTTGTTAGCTCAGGTGCCAATCTTTAAAAAAAAAAAGTGTAATCCAATCAAACTGCAGAAACTTTCAAAAGCTGCTAAAACCATCCCATCTGTTGTGGGTTGAATTGTGTCCCCTACAAAGATAGGTTGAACCTCAATACTGTGAATGTGAACTGATTTGGAAATAAGGTCTTTGCAGATGTAATTAGTTAAAATAACGTCATAATGGATTAGGATGGGCCCTAAATCCAATGAGTGGTGTCCTTATATAAGAAGGCTCTGAGAGACACAGAGGCACACGGACACTGAGGCATTACGGCCGTGGGGACAGAGAATGGAGTCTAGCAGCTACAAGCCAAGGACTGCCAGCACTCATCTTCCACACAGTCTTCAGAGAAAACATGGCCTTGCTGACACCTTGATTTCAGACTTGAAGCCTCCAGAACCGTGAAAGAGTAAGTTTGTTGTTTTAAGCCACCCAGTTTATGATGTGTTACGGCAGCCCTAGGAAGCTAATAAACCATCCATTAAGAATTGTTGTAAACTCTATTAATAATTAAAAGAAATGAGTTTTCCAGAAGTTGACATAGAATTGTGGGTTCACAGCATCACTTGCTCTTTACAAAAAGGGTAATCATATACCCCAGTGAGTGAGAACAGTCCTGGCTTACGCCTGTTGTCCTGGCATAAAAGCACTGCTTTGATTCTCAAAAGTTGCCCGCTTTGGAAAATAAATTACATGGTTGTCTTATTTATGAACAAGCCCAGCAATACCCTTCTATTTGTCCACCCTATTCAAATAATATCTGACTCCCCTTTCCCCACTGACAGAATAATCCTATCTCTCTGGTTCTTACAGCATTTTATAAATACAGCTATAACAGTACTCACATCCTGTTACACTTACTTGCTTAGGTGTCACTCCATGTTCATAGACACATAGCATACTGCCAGGAACAGACTGAGTACTCGATAGATATTTTCTAAATTTATCAAAAGATTTATTCAGAAGATTGACAAAGTACCTGCATAGACAGTTTTCTTTCACTTTTGTCCCTTATACACTCTCCAGGTCCCAAAGAAGGTAGGAGTAGAAAATTAAGTAGCAAAACAACTAACTTATAAAGCAATGGTTCTCAAATTTAAGCACACATCAGTATCACTTGGAGGACTTGTTAAAACAGAGTACTGGGCCCCAACCGAGAGTTTCTAAGGTAGGGGCCGAGAATTTGCATTTCTAACAAATTCCCACGTGATGCAGCTAGGAACTACTCTTTGAGAACCACTGCTATAAAGTAAGCACTACAATTATTAAAGATTAATTTCTTCTCATGACTTCATTCCTAGTGGGAGACTCTCTTTTCTTAATATGATAACGCAGCTTATGGCCACTAACACTCCTGCTGAGAACTAGGAAAGTTAGATACATTTTTTAAATCAATGTTTAAAGGCATCAGAAAGCAGTTGAAGCAACCAAGACTAGAGGGGTCTAGATTCTGGAAAAACAGAGGAACTGCAGAGAAACAAGATGACAATCTGCAGACACTTTTTCCCAAAGTGCATTTGCTGGTTCTGGGGCAAAAGGCTGAGAATCCAGACTTTCCTTAGGCAGAGGAACCAAGAGTGCTTTTGGAAGAGATGAAAAGCAACACTGAAGGAGCCAAGATCTCAGTGAAAGAGGAGAGTCGAAGAAAAGAGCCTGACACAAGGCTGGTTTTCCCCTAAAGACACTGACTAAATTCTGCAGCTGCAGAGAGAAGGCTTCAAAAGAAAAACTGAAAGCCTCTGAAAATCAAGAGTAGAATTTTCAGCAATCTCACTATTCTCAGGAGACAAAGATTACAGTATAGAAGCCATCAGGGGGAGGGGCCCCTGTGAATTCACTAGAAAATTAGTTGGAAGCCCCAGATGGCTACTTGCTAGTAGTAAAAGGCAAACTAGAGGAAAACACAGCCTTATTGAATCTGCAACACAACCTCAACCATCAGCTCAGTCCATAACAGTATTAGACGATGGGCCCCCACTCTACCTGGCTAGCAAAAGCAAGGGGAGATTTCCTTTCTGAAAAAGAATAGCATCACTGGAGCTTCATTTTCTTCACAGCACCCAGCATTCATATAACTGAAAAAGAAAAGGAAAAAACAGACAGTAGAAACAGATGCTCCAATGACCCAGACACTTAAGTCAAAAGAAAGACTTTAAAATAATGATGGTTATTTAAATTTCTTATTTAAAAAAGGGAAAAGAACACATAAAAAGATGAAGAACTTCAACTGAGAACTGGAATCTATAAGAATCAAATGATTTGAAAAGTATAATAACTAAAATTAAGAATTCTAAGAGTAGATTTAACAGCAGACCAGATACAGCAGAAGAGAAAATTAGTAACTGGAAACAAAATCAATAAAATATACCCATACTGAAACAGAGAGAAAAACTAATAGAAAATACAGGGGGAAAAAGTATAAAGAGAATGAAGGACACTGAAAAAGTCTACCAGATATGTAGTCTCAAAAGGAGAGGAGAGAGTAAATAGGGCAGAAGCAATATTAAGAAGAAGAATGAAATTTTCAAAACTGATGAAAAGACAACCTACAAATTTAAGAAACTCAGTGAACCCCAAGCAGAATAAATACAAAGAAAACCATGCAAAGCTATAGGATAATTAAACTGTTGATAATTAAAAACAAAGAGAAACGCTTAAAAGTAACCAGTGGAAAAAACACACATTACTTTCTTAGGAGCAACAATAAAATTAACAGCTAAATTCTCAAAAGAAATAATAAAAAACAGAAGACAATGGAATGACACCTTGAAAATGCTGAAAGAAAATAAACACCCTTTAGAATGTGGTGCTCAGTGACTATTTCCTTTAAAAATAAAGGCAAAACAAAGATACCTCAGACAAACAAAAAACCAAAGACTTCATTACATACAGACTTGCATCAGAAGAAATACCAGAGGCAACTCTTCACACGGAAAAGATTACCCTATCCCAAACAGAAACACAGAAATACAGGAAGAGGTGAACAGCAATGGAAAGAGTAAATATGTAAGTAAATGTATATGAATACTGATTATACAAAACAATAATTTCTTATAGGTCTTAAAATATATGTAGAACTAAAATGGATGAAACAGTAATATAACAAGGCAGAGAAAAGACAAATGGAGTTAAGAGTTTGCAGGACTGGAAGTTGCTCTGGGTGAGTCAGTGAGTGAGTGGTGAGTGAATGTGAAGGCCCAGGACATTACTATCTACTACTGTAGACTTTATAAAGACTGCGCATTTATGCTAAATTTATTAAAAAATATATTTTATTCAATAATAAATTATCCTTAACTTACTGTAACTTTTTAACTTTATAAACACAATAAATTTTTTTTAACTTTTGGACCCTTTTGTAATAACAAAGCTTAAAATACACATTGTACAACTGTACAAAAGATTTTTCTTTCTATCCTTATTCTATAAGCTTTTTTCTATTTTTAAAATTTTTTATTTTTTTTTACTTTTTAAACTTTTTTGTTAAAAACTAAGACACAAATACACACATCAGCTTACACCTATATAGGGTGAGGATCATCAATAGCACTGTCTTCCACCTCCACATCTTGTTCTACTGGAAGGTCTTCAGGGGCAATAACACATGTGGAGCTGTCATCTCCTATGATAATAATGCCTTCGTCAGGACCACCTGAAGGATTTGCCTAAGGCTCTTCTTGAGGAAGTGTCACTCTTTTCAGAAATATGTCTATGGTGGTTTGATTGGGGTTTTTTTTTTTTCCATCATGGATTTGCTTGCAAGCAGATAATGTACCACGTTGCTTATAACCAGAATATTCCTATTAATGAAAACCTTTTGGTGTTGGGGTTCATGTTTTCAAACTTTAGGCAGCTTGTTGCGGTCTGCAAAAGCTTTTGCTAAACTCTTCACTGTGAATTTTCTTAAAGGTTCTTCTTTTTCTTCTCCTGCAATTTCCTGTTCTCTTGCCTCTTCTTCAGCTACGAGTTCCAGTTCTCATAACTCCTCATTAGTCAATTCCTCAGGAAACACCTTTAGGAGCTCCTCAATGTCATCCTCATCCACACCCAGCTTAAAGTTTGCCATCTCAACCACAGCCTTGCTGATTTTTGCAGCCTCCTCTTCCTTGGAAAATCCTTCAAAGTCATGGACAAACCTCTTGAGTGCCTTCTTCCAGATGCCATTCATACACTCCTTGGTGACATCGCCCCAAGCCCAAGCAAGATTCTTGATGTAGTCACAGGTGTTGTAATCCTTCCACATTTACATCAGTGTCTTCTCAGTGTCTTCCTCAGTTGCAGCAATAGGCTGGGCAAAGGTCCTCCTCAGGGAATAGGTCTTAAAGGCTGTTATAACTCCATGATCCATTGATTGGATCAAAGAAGCGATGTTTGGAGAGAGAAACACTGCTCTGATATCGGGATGAAGAGCACTAATAAAAAAGCAGGATGTCTGGGAGCATTACCAACAATAAGCAAAATCTTGAAAGGTATGTTATTCTCTAAACAGTACTTCTCTATTTCACTGGCATAGTAATTCAGGAGGGCATCCTGGAAGAGAAGCTGGGTCATCCATGACTTCTTCTTGGTCCTGCAGTACACTGGCAATGTATGCTTACTGATATGCTTGAAAGCCCTGGGGTTCTCACTGTGCCAGATCACAAAGAGGCTCAATTTGTAGCCTGAAACAGTGCCCCAAGAAAGAATATTATCCTGTCCTTAAAAGCCTTGAAACCTGGCATTGATCTGGCCTCCTTATGGATGAAAGTCCTTTCAGGCATCCATTTCCAGAATGGGGAGGTTTCATCTATAGTGAATATTTGCTGTGGCAAGTAATCTTCCTCCACAATCAGCTTATCTGGAGTTTCCAAACATTCTTTAGCTGCCTTCAAATCAGCATTTGCAGACTCACTACTCACTTTCACATTATTTAATGAATAACAATTAGCAATAAATTCAACATCATAGTCAGATCCAGTCTTTTCTTTCAACATCACAAACTTTTTGCTTTGGCCGTGATTGTCATGGGGCTGAGAGGGATACACTTCTGTGCCTGGTGTTCAATCCAGGTCATCAGAAGTTTCTCCATGTCTGATATAGGCCCTTCTTGAATTTCTGTTAGTCTTGTTGCCTTCAATGAAGCAGATTCTGTAACAGCTTCTGTCACTGTTCCTGTTCTTCAAGATCACAGCTATGGTGGAATAGGATATGCCTGACCAGTGAGCAATAACCACCACTGATTTTCTACCTTCATAGTCCTTAATCACTTTAATTTTGTTTCCAGGTCAATCACCCAATGTGGCCTCTTACTGGCAACATTAGCAGTGGATTTTGTATGCTTAGGGGCCATAATGAAAAAAACAAAAGATTAAATCAAACACAAGAGAAAATAATGCAATCAAGAGACGCAGTAAACACGAGATGTATGAGGCTGCTGCCAGTGTAACAGAGCATACTGTTTTACAGTAAACTTTATTTTTTATAAGTAGAAAGAGTACAGTCTAAAATAATGATAAAAAGTATAGTACAGTAAAAACATAAAACAGTAGCATAGTCATTTATTATCATTAGCAAGTATTAAGCACTGCAGATAATTGTATGTGGTGTACTTTTATACAACTGGCAGCGCAGTAGGTTTGTTTACACCAGCCTTGCCACAAACATGTGAGTAATGCATTGTGCTAGTATGCCAGCTATGACACCACTAGGCAATAGGAATTTTTCAGCTCCATTATAAACTGATGGGGCCACCATCATGTATGCAGTCTGTCATTGACCAAAACGTCATTATGCAGTACACAACTGTACATTAATAAGGATCAGAACACATTCTGAGATGATATAGTGTTTACTGACTGGGTAGTCTGATAAAGTCACTAAAATTCATAACTATAAAAACTATACTTCCTAAAATTAAACCCTCAGAAAGGAGGAAAAAAAACCTTTTAAAGCAATTTTCTAGTACTCAGATTCTTCTTCCCCAAATACAGCTGAAGTATTTAATGAAGAACAAAATTGAAATCTTTGCATTACACATAATCTAAATGGCAGACTCATCATCACAAACATTATTGGTTGCGTTTGGGGTGGAACTGGTTGGGCCTAAAATCCAACCTCCTGATCAGTTTTTCTGCCAGAAACTAAGAATTTTAAACTTCAAAAGAACCTCAACTTATTTCTCAAGCGCTATTTTATTTATATATAAAGAAATAAGTTGAGACTCTTATTATAATATATGTGTAATTTATTTATTCACTTACTAAACCAAAGTTCTGAAAAGGCAAAAATTCTTCTTTAAGGAATTAGCCTACAACCTCTTATGGGCAACAACAACAAAAATCTGTCTGTAATTTGTTCCCCAAAAATGCCCAAGAACAAGAATAGACTCTGGGGAGAAAGAGGTATCTACTCAATGCCGCTGACATTCAAAGGACTTAAATACTGAATTTTCATATTGTTTCTGTAATCAGACATCCTGTTTCCTGGGGCAGGTAACATCATAACGATGTTTTGTAGAAGCATCAGCAGTTAGCATATGGGTATGAAAACACTTTGCCATTTGATTATTTCTCATAAATGATATTTAAGATGTGTCCATTCATGACTATTCAACATTTGAAACCCTAGACAAATAAAATCTACATACTTATCACACTACAACCCCAACTGCAATGGCTAATAAATTTATACAAATAAAAAATACACTCTTATTTGCTAAGCAGAAGCCAAGCATTTTACTTCCTGAGACGCTAATTATAATGGATTTTAGACATCCTATTTCATCAGCCTACAGTTTTGTTTTTTGTTTTCACACTTTGTATTTGCTTCCTTCTATAATATTCTATTCAAAACTTTGGTCACTAGCCCAACTCATTTTTCAGGACCATATTTAAAAAACAATGTCAAAAGCTCATGGAAATGCAATTAAGGAACCACCACGTTACATAATTATATTTAGACAAGCACAGTTCCGCCCACTGTTTACTGATTAAGGATGAATAAGGATGTTCTCTATTCTCTAGTTTCACAGGCTAGGTCACAAGTCATGGTATACTGTAGGAATTATAATACTTCAAAATAAAATGATCTGGAATTACCCGGAATAGTCTCATATGAAAACTCACAATAAATAACGGTCTGACTTATCTGTACAACTCCAATGCAATACAATTCCTAATAAAACACAGAATGAGATTTAAAAACACAAACACCTAAGCAATGTCACTACAAAAGTATAACTTAAATTTATCCCAAATCACAGCGGTGACATTACCAGCTCCAGTTTTACTCTGAAATATAAATATAAACCTCTTTTTCCAGAATGGCACACTCTCTATATAAATACCATTATGGATTTCCTGATCTCATGAGACACATTTACAGCAAATAGAAAGCAGAAACATGCATTTTAGATGCAAACACATAAAACAATATTCCCATTTCCCCAGTCCTGAAGGATGCCCAGAGGATGTATTTTTTCTCCAGCTTTACAAATTATGGCTAAATGCCCTGAACTTGTAGCTCCCAGCACATTTTCTGGATGGGAAGATCCAGAACTGTTCAATGGCTTTTTGTAACGGTGGGTTCTGATACTTGCCAATGTGTTTACTTCTATTAACTGTACAGGTCCAGCTCCATCTTGGGGGTCCAGAGTCGTGCGCCTCAGGTAGTACACAGTCCTAGTTAGGTGCAGACACTAAGTCAGCCAGACTACCTGAGTTCAAATCTCCAGCACCTCTTGTATGACTTGGAACAAGTTACTGTTCTGAATCACATTTCATTATATTTTCCTTTTAAGAAGCAGGGTGAGGGGAGATGATCACATTGAGATAATCCAAGTAAAGAGCTTATTATTAGCACAGAGCCTGGCCCACCTTAGCACTTGATAAATGTGAATTATTATTACATAAAAGGGCAACATTTTAGCTTGAGCAAAATACAGATATATCAATTTACTGGACGCTCCATCCAAGATGAGTGGATCTGTTCCCTTCTTAAAATTAAATGATATGCCAGAACTTTTCAAGCCATGCTCTCTGTGCTGGAGCTAATATCCCAAATCCACTTCCAGGAAGGAATCTTAGGTCTAATGTTTGGTATTCCTTTAGCCCATCTCTGTGTGGAGGTGAGGGGACTTTCCTATAAATATTTGTCCTTGTCAGACTCCTTCATTTTTATAACCCCCATGATAAAGCATGTCTGCTAAAAACATGGCTCTGTGATTAACCAACAACACAAAAAATAGATGTACTCAAGGAACTTGTCAGGAAACACAAACTCAAACCCCACTGCTGCTAAATTCGTAATAAAAGTTCCACTGAGAAACAAAATAGTTATGGAAGGAAACCCGAAGAACATGAAATCCGTCTTCTTATCTAGATAATCAAAAACAGTTCCTTAAATTAAATCAGTCTAGAGATCTAAGTCCTTAGACCACATAATTTTGCCAGCACCAGAACTGCTTTTACTGAATTATGTTTTTATGTCATCAACCCACACAACGAGGCAATGAGGAATTTCACTGAAAAACAAAGTAAAACACAACACAGCCCTTTGAAATGCATGCCGTATTTACTCAAGGATGTAGTTGAGGAGTTTCACAATACAAGGAGTCTTTGGGAATCCAAAGCAGAAATTGGCCTTTTGTCTTATGATCATTCAACCACGTAACTGATTATATTTCTCTCTGAACTGGCTACTAAAAAAACAGAGTCAAATTTGTGGCACTCTAACATACTTAAGATTTCAGTCCAAGAACTTTGTGTACAGATCTCATTCCTGTTTCCATCTTAATTTTTCTCCCTCGTCCTGAATTCATCACCCCCTTATTTCTGTAAGTTACCAACAGTATGTGCCGTATGTATCTTTGTAAGTTATTACAAATCCTTTCTGGAACAAGATGTGTAAGTAAATGATACGTTCTACTTAAAGACATTATAGCACAATAAGCCTTTTCCAACATTAATAAACATTTTATGAGTTCAATTTCTAAAGGTATTATCTTTTTTGTGCTCAAAAAGGAAAAAAAAGAAAATGCTTTAGTAAATATTATGTCTAAAATTAGAAATTCTAGCAACAGAGGACCTACAAAAATAAAACACTTTCATTAGGTATTTTTAACTTTGGAGCACACAGAAAATTGTAAGTATATCCCTATGTAAAAATCCCCCAAAAGTCATTTTTAGTTTGAAAATACAGACCAAATCAACATAAATGCAATTACAATTGAGTCCTTATTCTCAACTGGAACTAAAAAGACTAGCTTCAAAAATGATTTAGAAGATTTTTGTACAATTCCTTCAGAGTTGCCCTGGCCTGGCACAGAAGAGGATGCTGCCAACCATTCCTTAAGGTGAATTTAGAGCCCCAAAGGCTCTTGCCACATTCCTGCTTCAGGGATTTCACCAATCTCCTTGCTGCCTTTTGAGGAAAACAAAAAGCTTACAACTTTCTTAGTGTGTAAAATTTTACCCATTCATGAACTCATACTTACCATTGTGATTATAACTTCCGACTTTTAACCACATATTTATGAAGTTAATTGATTGTAATTACAGTTCTTCACCCTTCTAGTGACCATAAACAAGTGAGCTATGCTATGAGAAACATGAAAAAATGTTCTACTATAGGACAAAAATTACACTTCCTACCCCACCAACAGCAACTTGATCAACAACAGGAATCTCACAGAACAACTTGAAAGCAGCACCATAAAAGGACAGCCTTTTCTTAAAACATTTTAGGAGCTTTATCCAAATATCAAACAGATAAAATATGAGTTACATAACATTAAGTGGGATAAAGATAAGTCAACTGTTGTTTCTCCTAAGTGTTTATTCAACAATAGTCTAGATTATTTCAAGACATTTCAGTCATCAAACAACATACATAATGTTTCTACAAAGCTTTATGATAGAAATGAGCATTTAATAAGACTTTCAAAATGTTTGGCCTCTACTGTGAAACTCTTGTTTTTAGTATGATAACATTATTGATGGGTTAGGAAGCTACTTAATAGCATCTCTATTCTGAGTCACAGAATAGACAAGTGTTATGTTATACAGGTCTCTCCTATATCTTAGAGATGAGTCATCTCTGTTAGAGATGTTTATTTTGCAACCAGTATTAACATATGTGCCAAAAATTAAACCCACCCTGTCAGGACTGAAATTCTGTGTCTCTAGCCAAAGACTGACACAAATAAATGAAATAGGATCTTAATTCTTCTATACATAGATAATAAAATATGTTGAGTACTGATCGAACTTTTTTTCACTGAAAATCAGTATCAGAAATCAATGAATTCTCATTAAGTCAACAAGTACTCATGGAACACTTGTGAATGTCCAAGTTGGATCGCGAATGCAAAGAGACAAAAGCAGAACTCTTGTTTATAAAAGCTTACAAATTAGCAGGGTCAGACACGCTCACACAAAGAAACAATTAGTAAATGACTATACAATTCAATTCCAACATTTAATGAGCAGAAAAGATTAAAACACAAGACAGCACATAATGAAGCACTGTATTGGGCACAATCCTCATCAGCCACGTAGCAGCCTGTGTGTAAGATCTACATAAAATTCCATTTTAAACACACAATGACCCTCCTTAAAACTCTAGTTCGGTCATCATCAGATAAAAGTCCAAGCTCCTGCATCTCTGCCCCTACCTGCCACCACCCTCTGCCCTGCACTTTTTCGCTTCTCAAAAACCATGTCCTGGTAGTTACTGGCCAATTCTCCTTCAGTTGCCCGACTCCCACATACCCATCTACCCCTAAAATTCCCACCCCACCTTGTTAATCTGAATGTTACTCACCCTTCAACACACTTCCAGAAAGTATTCTTTGATACCTTCCTCCACCCTTCACACCCTGCAGTCCCTAAGTATCCCTCCTCAGTGTGCTATCCTTGCTCACACTACTTACCACATTGTATTGAAAGTATCTTTGCTGTCCTCTCTCTCCTAAAAACTGGCTAACTTCTAGAGAAGAAACACGATTGCTTCGAAGGTCAGTAAAAATTTAAATCCTGAACACTTCTTAATCTCCAAAATTAAGAACCAGTAACTCTCTAAAAGTTATTGTTATTTATCATGAAATAGACTAATAATATAATCAAATCTTCTTGCACTTCCAGCAAGCTTTTTTGCTACAACTATTTTAACTAATACTTTTTTTTTTAGCAGTGTTAAATTTACCAAAAAAAAAAGGACTCTTCAGATCCAAAACACTGCTCACCAGGTGATGCTGTAAACTCGTCCTGGCAAATTTGCACATCTTATCTCAAGGGCAACACGAGCCCACCAACGCCGACTGACACACTTTCCAACCACAGGGTTTGGTCACCAGCGCTGAGACACCACCAGTCTATGACCTACTCTCTAAAGCAGCTGAGTCCTTCCCTCCCTATCTACTAAACTTCCGTGATGGGCATCACCTCCGCTCTCCTCCAAGACGGGTAGGAAGCAGGGACTTCTGTTCCTAATCCCAGGCCCACAACTTCGCCCTAAGCCACGGGGCGAAAGTTAGGACGAGTCTTCAAGTCTCCGCGCCACGAAAGACAGCACCCTGCCCAAGACCAACGCCGGTTCGTGAAGTCCCGGCGCCCCTGCCAAGGCGGGACTGCGATCTAGGTCTGAGCCTCCAATCCAGACCGATCCCAGGGGCCGAGAGCACGACCCAATCGGCCGCCACCACAGGTGTCCCCTCGGACTCCGCGGACGGGACAGTGAGGGAGCCAGCCAGAGAGAAGCTATCCCGCGAGGGGTGCACGGGTGGCAGGAGGCGGCCAGGAAATGATAAGCATCGGTTCGTCGGAGTTGGGCCGGGCCGTGGAGAACTTGGTGACGAGCGGCCGAAACCCAGAGACTGAGCACTGAGGGGATTAAGGGAGCGGGCGACAGCCTGGTGCCGGCCAGGGCCGCGCTGGGGGCCCGGGGTTGGGACGGGGAGAGGCAGGAGGCACTGAAGCGAAACGGCCCCGGCCGCCTGGACGGCACGGACGGATGACCCAGCAACCCCTGCCAGCACGGCGCTGCCTCCCCGCTGCCCGGAGCCGAGAACTGCGCCGCCCTCGGCCCCCATCAGTCTGCTCCTTACCTTATCCACTGCTCCACCGGCGTCTGGACCGCCGCTCTCCGCGCGTCGCTCGAGTAGGTCCCGGCTCCGGTAGTCCACAACCCGCCCTCCAGCCCGCCCTCCCTCTCCACGCCCCGCCCCCGGCGCGGCAAGCTCACGTCACGCACGCACCAGCGTCACTTCCGGGGCCCGTGGCCTTCTGTGGGAGAATTCTGTTGCGGGCTCCGTTGAGAATCTTCCCTGGGTGGAGCGAGGCCGAGGCTGGCCTGAATGACAGCACCGACGATGTGGGAGGGCGAAGGAAAGGAGGCGGCCCCCAGGCCAGGCTTGGGGCACTGACTCGGGCGCTGGCGGAGATGCCGGTGGTTCCTTATCTTTTCGTCAGTCCCTGCTTCCGGGTTCCGACTCGCGGTAGCCGGAGGGTGACACTGCCCCTTCGGTGTCGCCTGACCCTCGGCCGCTGTAGTAGGGTGGAATGGGAGGCGCTGACCGCCAAGGCTGCGGGAGTGTAGTCACTGGGCCACTAGATAGTTGTCAGCCCGTAGGGAATGAGGCCGCCTGAAAAACGAATGAGTTCCATCCCTTCGTGGATCTTGGGATTTTAAAAGTGTTCGAGTTAAAGGACCTTAAAGAGATTGCTTGATTCTGAAGCTGTTTTTACAGCTGAGCATAACTAAGACCCAGAAGTTAAATGTTACCGTGTCACCAGTATTAATGGTCTAGAAATAAATGGAATCCAGTTCTCGTGATTCCCATTTCAGAAATGTTGGAAACAGCAGCTGCTTCTTTATCCTGGACACCATCTATGGCATAAAATGCAGCCACAACAGGGAAAGGAAAAAAAAGAAAAGAAAATACCATACTGTGGGAGGTAGGCTTGGATAGGAATCCCAGTTTTGCTAGATGCTATCTCTGTGGTATTGGACAGGTTGCCTTATTTCTCAGTCTTTCTTCATTGTTTGCAAAATGGAGATTGATTCGTTCCTCCAATTCTTCCTAAGTGCTGAAGGGTAGCAGAATATGCCACCCCAAAATATGCCTCTTTGGCATGAGGATTATTTTGAGAAAGCAGACACAAGAGAAACTCTGAAAACAAACTAGAAGTTACCCTTTTGTAAGGGAAATTTACGTTTATAAAGGAAATCTCCATTTTCTCCCTCTCCACTAGGAAGAAGAGGATGACTCTAAATCACAAGAGACTTATCAACGGAAAAGACACAGACTTAATTCGGCATGACAACGCTTAAGCTTGGTTTACTTTTCTTTCCCTGGTCACCTTCCATAACTGGACCCCCCCCCCCCCCCCAGTACACACCTTTCTTCCTTTGTCTTTACCTGAATATGGTATTTAAGTTGGCATTCTAAGCCTTTTCCCTGGGTATCTCCTATGTGTAAATGAAATATACATGTTAGTAAATTTCTATTTGTTTTTCTCTTGTTAATCTGTCTTTTATTACAGGGATCTGAGCCAAGAACTCAGACAGGTAGAGGGAAAATTTTTGCCCTCCCCTACAGTTCCTAATGCGTGCTAGGCTGAGGATACCACAGTATAAAATAAAAGTACCTATGCTGAGAAGCCTCCATTGTAGGGTAGAGGTGGAGGAGCCAATAAACAAACAAAAAATTATTTATACTAGTACATGAGATGGTAACAATTGCTACGCAGAAAAATAATGCAGGGAAGAGAGACAGAAAGTGCAACCAAGAGGTTTGCAGTTTTAGAGTGGACAGGAAAGCCCTAGCTGAGAAGGTGACTTGAACAAAGGGTGAGGAAGCTAGCTAGGCTACTAGGCAAATATTTGGGCTAGAGTGTTCTAGGCACAGGGAACAGCAAGTGCAAACGTCCTCTTGACACCTCCAACATGTATAGCTGTACTAGAGTGAATTAGGGGGAGGTAGTAGAGATCAAAAGGTAATTGGGCAAAGCAAGTAAGGGGCTAACCCCAAAGTCATTGTGGGAGGGGACTAGCAAAATTGAGGACACCAGAATGTCTGACTCATTGGGGCCATTAATGGAACAAACTATCCCACATGCCTTCTTCCTCTGGGAGAAAGGGGAGTGGAGGCTACTGGAAAAGGGCACTGAAGGTATATTTAACTGAGCAGGTAATGTTTTAGTTCTTGAGTTGGATGATAGGTATGTGGATATTCATTATATTATTCTTTATTTCAGTTTATGTGTTATCTTTGCATATAAATTTATAAGAATTAGTCCCATTGGAAAAAGTGAAGATAAAAGAGGACTAAAAATGAATCCTGGAGTGGGTCAAAAGAAAAAGTGGGTCAAAAGAAAAAAAGCCAGCAAAAAAGAGTGAAAAAAAAACAGAAGAGGAAAACTAAAAAAGAGGAGTAATGTGGAAGCTAAGAGGAAAGAGAGAAAGCCAAGGGATTGAATGGAAGAGTCAGATTCTGCAGAAAGGTAGGTAAGATGGATCTACCCAAGAGAAATGAAAATATATTAATAGAAGTGGCAACAGTAGGCATCTTTGTCTTGTTCCCGATCTTAGTGGAAAAACTCAGTCTTTCACCATTGAGTATGATGTTACCTTTGGGCTTTTCATTTATGGCTTTTATCATGTTGAGGAAGTTCCTTGCTATTCTTAGTTTCCTGGGTGTTTTTATCATGAAAGGGTATTAAATTTTTTTTAAACTTATTTTTTTTGTTGTAAAATATACATAACAGAAAATTTACATGCAAAAGAATGAAGTTGGACCCTTACCTAACACCATACACAAAAATTAACTCAAAATGGATCAAAGACCTGAATGAAAGAGATAAAAATTAGAAGGAAACACAAGGGGAAAGCTTCATGACACCAGATTTGGCAATAATTTCTTAGATATGACACCAAAGGCACAGGTGATAAAAGAAAAAAAATAGACAGATTGGACTTATTAAAATTAAAAGCTTTTGTGTCTTAAAGGCCATAATCAACAGAGTACAAACGTAACTCACGGAATAGGAGAAAATATTAGCAAATCACCTGTCTGATAAGGGATCGTTATCCAGAATATATAGAAAACTCCTAAACTCAACAACAAACCACCGGTTTACATAAGATGTCTTTCCATTTATTTACATCTTCTTTAATTTCATTCAGCAATGTTTTGTAGTTTTTAGTGTACAAGTCTTTCACCTTCTTGATTAATTCCTAAGTATTTAATTCTTTTTGATGCTATAGTAAATGGAATTGTTTTCTTAATTTCCTTTTTGGATTATTCATTGTTAGTATATAGAAATGCAATTGATTTCTGTGCATTGATTTTGTACTACTGTGTTGCTCAATTCCTTTATTAGTTCTAACAGGTTTTTGCAGAATCCTTAGGGTTTTCTACATATGTGATCATATCATCTTTGAACAGAGATAATTTTACTTCTTCCTTTCCACCATAGATGTCTTTTATTTCTTTTTTGCGTGGTTGCTCTGGCTAGAACTTCCAATATTGTGTCGAATAGAACTGGCAAAAAAGGGCATCCTTATCTTGTTCCTGATCTTAGTGAGAAAGCTTTTAGTCTTTCACCATTGACTATGTTAGCTGTGGGTTCTTCATACATGGCTTTCTTATACTGAGGTAGTTTCCCCCTATTCCTAGTTTGTTGAGTGTTTTTATCATGAAAGGGTGTTGAATTGTGTCACAAGCTTTTTCTGTATCAATTGAGAATATCAGGTAGTGTTTTTTTTCCCCTTTATTCTCTTAGATAGTGCATAACATTGATCAAATTTTCATATGTTGAACTATCCTTGTATTCCAGGAATATATCCCACTTGGTCACACTATTTAATCTTCTTAATGTGTTGTTGAATTCACTTTATTAGTATTTTGTGGAGAATTTTTGTATCAATGTTCATAAGGGATATTGGTCTGTAGTTTTCTTTTCCTGTAGTGTCTTTGCCTGGCTCAGTATCAGGGCAATGCTGGCCTCACAGAATGAGACAGAAAACATTCTCTCCACGTTCAAGTTTTTGGAAGGGTTTGAGAAGGACTGGTATTAGTTCTTTAAATGTTTGGTAGAATTCACCAGAGTGAAGCCATAAAGTCCAGGGCTTGCTTCGTTGGGAGATTTTTTGTTAGTGATTCAATCTCCTCACAAATTATAGGTCTATTCAAATTTTCTGTTTCTTTTGTGATTTAGACTTGTTTGAATGTTTCCAAGAAATAGTCTATTTCATTTGGTTATTCAATTTGTTGGTGTACATATGTTCATATTCTCTTATAATCCTTTTCATTTATGTAAAGTCAGTAGTAATGTCCTTTTAGTTCTGATTTTAGCAATTGAGTCTTTTTTTTCTTAGTCAATCTATCTAAAGATTTGTCAATTTTGCTGTTCTTTTTAAAAACCAAGTTTTGGTTTGGTTGATTTTCTATATTCTCATTTTCCTATTCTCTATTTCATTTATCTCCACTTGATCTTTATTTCCTGCCTTCCGCTAACTTTGGTTCAGTTTGCTTTTCTTTTTCCAGTTACTTTAAGGTGTATAGTTAGGTTATTGACTTGAGATCTTTTTTCTTTTCTAATGTTTACAGCTATAAATTTCCCTCTGAGCACTGCTTTCATGCATGCTATAGGTTTTGTATGTTGTGTTCTCATTTTCATTTGTCTCAAAGTTTTCTAATTTCTCTTGTGAATTCTTCTTTGACCATTGGTTGCTTAAGAGCTTGTTTTTTAATTTCCACATTTTTGTTGAGTTTTCTTTCTGCAATGTGTCTTGGTGACAGTCTCTTTGCATTTATCTTATTTGGAGTTCTTTAAGCTTCTTGAATTTGTAGATTTGCCCCATTTTCTTTATCATTTGCTCAGTCTCTCTCCCTCTACACACATACTTGCGCACACACATTTTTTTCCTGAAGAATTTGAGACTAAGTTGCAGACATCATACTCTTGAAGCCTACATATTTCAGTGTGTATTTCCTAAGAATAAAGATATTCTCTTTGAAAAACCAAAGCAGGGGCCAGCCCAGTGGTGCAGCAGTTAAGTTCGCACATTCTGCTTTGGCAGCCTGGGGTTTGCCAGTTCAGATCCCAGGTGTGGACATGGCACTGCTTGGCAAGCCATGCTGTGGTAGGTGTCTCACATATAAAGTAGAGGAAGATGGGCATGGATGTTAGCTCAGGGCCAGTCTTCCCCAGCAAAAAGAGGAGGATTGGCAGCAGATGTTAGCTCAGGGCTAATCTTCCTCAAAAAAAAAAAAACAACCAAAGCAAAATTATCAAAATGAGGAAAATTAACATTGATAAAATCCTATTATTTAATCTACAGGCCTTTATTCAATTTTCATCAATTGTGCATAGAATGTCCTTTATAGGCTATTATTTTTCCTGGTCCCAAACTTAACCCAGGATCACTTGTCATGTCTATTATTGTTCTTTAAGCAGGAATAGTTCTTCCATTTTAATTTTTATTTTATGATCTTGACATTTTTGAAAAGTATAAGATAATTATTCTAAAGGACGTCCATCAATTTGGGTTTGTCTGATGTTTTCTCACGATTAGATTCAGGTTATTCATTTTTGGCAGAAAAAAAACATAAATAATGTTGTGTCCTCAGGGCATTAAGATAGGTGATGCACATGGTATTAGTTTGTCCTATTTTGGCTGATGTTGGCTTTGGTTATATAATTAAGGTGGAGTCTTTCAGGTGTCTTCACTGTGAAGTTACTATGTTTACTTTTGTAATTAATTACTCATTTGTAGGGAAATACTTTGAGACTATGTAAATATCCTGTTTTTCTTCAAAATTTCATCCATCAGTTTCAGAATCCATTGATGATTTTTGCCTAAATTAGTTACAATTCTGATGGTTGCTAAATAAGAGATTTTCTAACTCCATCATTCCTCCTATATTTATTAGCTGACATTTTACTCTAATTGAGAACTTTCCTTTCTACCTCTTTTATGTAATTATTTATTTATTGGTGTCAACATGAATTCATAGGTTCTTACTTTATTCAGTAGGTTATAAACCATTACTATAATTATTTATTTTGATGCTCAAATTATCCCATCATTTCAAATTTTATGTGTGTCTAAGACAGGAATTTTAACTTTATATAATATTGGGCCATTATTTCTAGCAGCAATATTATTAAGGAAACAAATCTTTCTTGATGAGACTTAGCTGGTTTGTGATAGTAAAATCACATCATTACCAGAGAGGAGAATTAGTTTTTCTACTTGCTATATGATAGGGCATGTTTCAGTTCATCAAAAACTAGTATTAAACCATTTAATAAATAAAGATAAAAGGAGTTAAAGCTGGCCCTCTCCTTCCTTTTTACTTCATCCCACAGGGGAAATAATTTTTTTCTTATTTTTGCAAATTGTAAGACTTTAAGAAACCATCAACAGCTGGGTATCTATGCTAAACTCATATAATGTGGCCATGACTAATGTCCAACAGTGAAAACAGAGGTCCCTATTAGAACAGAGAAAGAATACACAGTTTTGTAAAACTCGCAGAGGATGTGTGTTTTTTGGTCTAACTAGCTTCTCTTTGGGGAACCACACTGCCCTACATAATTAGTGCACATAGTTCAGCCATTGATGACCCTATCCCTTGGCTCCAAGAGTAGGCATGTGAGCTCTGTCATTCCCCTGGCCACAATGAATGCATCAGGATTGCCCATAAGTCCTTCCTAGGACTTCTCTTGCTTTCAAGAAAGAGATACCCTCTTTCTCTCTTCTCTGGTTTTGCTAAGGGCAGTGTAATCCTAGTTGACAAAGGCAATCTCTGCCCCAGTGGATAAAAGACTGCCTAAGACTGAGGCAACCCAGAGGAAAGTCTCAGGGATAGACTCAGGGAGATGACCAAATAGCTACAGCAGAAGGGCTTACCATATTACAAGGTTCCCAAGTGAGAAGCAGTTTAGGAACCACACAATTTAAGCCACTATCTGTAGGATCAAAAATTGGGGAAAACAGATTGTTTAGATAAGGAAAGGAGTACATTCTCTCTTGCTCAAACCATATTGTGGGCAACCATGACCCAAATCTATAAACATTATAGAATCAACCAGCTAAACCAAAGATCTTCATATTACATTTTTTCTTAAGTTTCCAAGTAGTCTTTATTGTATCAAGAATGAGAGAGCTGTGTTTGCCTAAGTGTGGGAAAGGCTTATTAATCTGTTTATAGTCAGAGGCATGTGTTTCTCAAAAGGCAGCAGAAATTATTTTTAAAAGTTTCTTTTGTGGAACATACTTCTAATGGAATACTACTGTCAAATTTAAAAGGGGGCATGGGGGCTGGCCCCATGGCCAAGCAGTTAAGTTTGCATGCTCCGCTTCAGCGGCCCAGGGTTTCACCAGTTCGGATTCTGGGTGGGGACCTAGCACCACTCATGAAGCCATGCTGAGGCAGCATCCCACATTGCAGAACTAGAAGGACCTACAACTAGATTACTCAACTGGGGGTATATACTGGGGAGCTTTGGGGAGAAGGAAAAAAAGAGGAAGATTGGCAAAAAATGTTAACTCAGGGCCAATCTTTAAAAAAAAATGGGGGGGGGGTAGCTCTACATGTACTGAAATGGACAGATATCCAAAAGATAGTATTAAATGAGGATAATAAGGTGGAAGAACATGTGGTGTGCTACCTTTGGACTTCATTATAGATACATATTCTAGGATGTGTATAAATCTCTTTCTAGAAGATAGATACAGTCATCCGTCACTTAACAGTGGGTACATGTTTTGAGAAATGTGTCATTAGGTGATTTTGTCATTGTGTGAATATCATACAGTACACTTACACAAACCTAGATGGTATAGCCTACTACACACCTAGACTATATGGTACTAATCTCATGGGACCATCATCATATATGCTGTCTGTCATTGATTGAAATGTCATTATGCAGCACATGACTGTAGATATAGACAGATATAGACATCCTGGGATAGACAGATGATATAGCATATTTAGGAAGACAGTTATTTTAAGGAATTAGTCATGTGATTATCCAGGCTTGGTGAGTCCAAAATCTGATGAGGGAGGCCAGCAGGCTGGAGGCTCAGGAAAGAGTTGCAGTTCAAGTCCAAAGGCAGTCTGCTGATGAATCAGGAAGAGGTGATGTTGCAGATGAAGTCTGAATGCAGCCTGCTGTCAGAATTCCTTGTACTTGGAGGAGGTCAACCTTTCGTTCTATTCAGGCCTTCAACTGACTGGATGGGGTCCACCCACATTGTGGAGGGAAATCTGTTTTACTCAAAGTCCACTGATTTGAATGTAAGTCTCATCCCAAAACACCCTTAACAGAAACATCCAGAACAACGTTTGACCAAATATCTGGGCACTGTGGCCCAATCAAGATGACACATAAAATTAACCACCACAAATCCACCCCTTGTCAACTTGGCACCCATATGCATCTCCTTAAATCATATTTAATCTCCATACTTAATCTCTTTACCTGGGCTGGTGGGGAGGAAATGACCCAAACTTTCATTCATGACGGAAGGGTCTGGGCCATTAGTTGTCCTGCCTGGATTGGGTTGTTGTAGTTTTCCATTGACTAATCACAAGGCAGGGTAATACTAAGACACCCTAAGAGGTCTCCTGCCCAAGTACTAGACAGGTCGTTTGGCGGATCTTAACTGAGCACCTCTTTTCCAGGCACTGTTCTACGCATTGGGATATCTGTGAATATTAGAGGCAAAATCACTGCCCTCAGGGAGCTTATTTGAAAGGAAAAAGAGACATAACAAACAAGATAATTAATATTGGTAAAGAAAAATGCAATAAAGGAAATAAATAGGGTGATGCGATAGACAGTAATGGGAGTATGCTATAGATGGCGTGATTAGAGGTCTCACTGAGTATGTGACATTTGAGCTGGAACATAAAATATGAAAATGAGCCAGCCATGAATGAGAAGGCTGGGGGAAGGGCATTTCAGGCAGAGGGAATGGCAATCTCAAAAACCTGAGGTAGGAACTGAAAAAAGGCCAGGGTGGAAAGTGGGAAACAAG
This sequence comes from Equus asinus, assembly GCF_041296235.1. Classification (NCBI taxonomy): domain Eukaryota; kingdom Metazoa; phylum Chordata; class Mammalia; order Perissodactyla; family Equidae; genus Equus; species Equus asinus. The sequence goes on from NC_091803.1 coordinate 23,261,840, forward strand.
GAGTAGGGTTGTGAAATGAGGCTGGAGAGGTGGGCAGGAGCCAGATCAAACATACTAAGTCTTTTCAATCTCATTCTAAAAGCAAAATGTTTTAAGTAGGCATATAGCAGGATCTAATCAACCCTTTCAGAAGACTATTCTGGAGAATAGGTTAGAGGGGGTAATCAAGGGCCAAATTAAGCCAAGAGGTCTTTGTAGTAATGCAGGGTGAAAGATGATGGTGATTCAGACAAGCTAATTTGTGAATGTTTTCAAAATACATCTTGAAGACAGATTCAAGTACTTGGTGATGGATTGCAAGTCGAAGGTGAGGTAAGGAGGGGAGTCAAAGATTTTTTTGCTAACTGGTTTTTGTTGACGAGGTGGATGGTGGTGCCATTTCCTAAGATAGAGAAGATGGAATGAGGAAGATGTTTGGGGTAGGGAGGGAAAAATAAAGAATTCTATTTAGATGTATTAAGTTTGACATAGCTAATAGATACTGAAGTATCAATATTTAGCAGGTTATTGGGTATATAATTCAAGGTTGAGGAAAGAGGCCTGGGCAGGAGTATAAATTTGGGAGTCATTAACATATAGATGATGTGCCAGTTATTGATTTCCTCTTAGCTCCCTATTCATCCTTTATTGCCTCTGCAAAAATTGGGTTGGGACCTTTGAATATTTTTTCTCTTTGCCAATTAACATGATAATAAGCTTTGTTAGTAGATGATGTTGGTGAGACATTGTCAGAGAAAAGATATTTTCCTTTCTGGTTCTGGTGTCCTTGCTCACAACACATATAACTTCTCCAGCACCCAGCTCCTGCAGTGCATGGTAATCAGCAGCACAAAAAGACCAGCAGCTTTTCCCACCACTCCCCTTGGGTGGTTTTGTAGTACAATGCCTCTGGCAAGACACTTTCCCATGAACAGATTGTCCCAGCACACTAGAGGGTGGATTTCCAGCAAATTCCAACAGCACAGCACCCCAGTAACTTCTCTGCCATTCAGTGAACCATGACCATGCCCTCTCCAAAAAGGTCTGGATATCAGCTTCGGAGGGGAGGGTGGATACCCTTCCCTGTACCCTTTATCTCAGCCCTAAGGATAGTGGCTGCTTCTTATATCTGCTATTCCTATATTCTTTGTAATTATTGCTACTTTTTATTAACCAATCCTTCATTACTCCAACCCTATAATTAATAGTTATTTATATTAAATATATAACTTGTTCAAATTACTTTGTTTTTTTTTTTCCTCCTAATACAAATTACTCTAAACGAAATTCAGGCAAGATCACCCAAGGAGATAATATACATTGATATGTCAGATGTAAGGTCCCAAGAAGTCTCTATATGTTATTTTCCATTTTGAATGGGTAAGATGTAAAGTTACATGGATGGCAATAGGATGGAGCAGGAGCATCTGAGTTCAGTTTCCTCCTGGCACACTAGCCAACCATTGTAAGAGGATACAGTCCCTTTTGTGTCCACTTTGAGACGCTCTGGGTTTTGGCTGGCCTCTGCTGCACATGGGTACCTAACTGCAGCTTGCAGTGGCTTCTCTCAGTCAGCTATAACCAGAGCTGGAAATCTTCTGCTGGCCTCTTGGGGTCTTGCATAGATAATGGAGCATCTTTGAAGCCAAAATGTTTGAAAAACATGGCCCACCCTCACTGTATGGACCAAGCTCCCAGGTTTACCTTAACTGCTCCAAGCTGCTATGGACAGATATCTCTAAAGCAGTTCTTTCAAATGGTGCCTCTAGACCTTGAATCTGTTAATTATATTGCAACTCTCACATCTACAAGGGTTGCTGGCCTCAGCCAATCATGGAGATGTAGAAACAAGGGACAGAGGCTGCCCACGCTCTTGCCTTCTTGTGACCCCTACTAAGGCACTGAAGTATGTCTTGGTGGTGTAAGGCCAGGATAAGAAAAAAGATGTACAAGGTTTTCAGCTATTGGAATTCTGGGTCCCTAGCGAGGGATCAGGTGAACTCACTTTCTAAAAAGACAGAATGGTCAAGTGAGGAAGTTGAGGGTCATGACCAAATGACCCTACTGCCTATAAACCCCAGAAATCCTGGGGCACAGTTGAGTATATAGAAAGCCTTCCACCTAAGAAACATCACTTTCTTGTCCGCTATAATGCAGATACCTTGGTTAGACTATCTGGGAATTCTACCTCTGGATCTCAATCTACAAATCAGGTTGTCTTAGGGGTGCTGCTGCCATAAAGGGGTCAGGATTGCCATCCCAGCAGGGAACAGCACTGACGGGTTCAAAATCAAGTAATAAATGCCACCCTACTGGAATCCTCTGGGCTAAAGGCCCAGCCTATGAAAGTGGTGGAATATTCCTGCAAGTGACTACAGAGGAGATTCCTCGATATTCTGCCTCTCCGGACCAATGCAAGTTTCCAAATAGAGCTGCACTTTGAAGAATAAATTCAGGTAATTGGGTGGAATATTCCCTGAATATGCCTGAAAGCAGATACATTCTGCTTTGACTTCCGGGAGTGCCAAGTGAATAATGCCACCCTTATTTCAGCCAATACTGATGTGGTCAGCTCACCAGGGAAGTTCATATTTTTGTTAGGAAGCTTTTGGTGAACTTGGTTTCCAGAAAAAGTGTTTCAATTCTCCCTTCCTGGGTAGCGGGAGATGAATTTAACTTGTCTGCTCAATGGGGTCCTGTGGTCGTCCTCTGCTGCCGCCATGGAGGTGGATACACAGCTTAGAGAGGGAGGCTGAAAATGCTCTCCAAATCCTAGCAGGCCAGATGAGAAAGCTGAACTGGACAGCTAGGGACCTCAGTGCAAACAACACCTACCTGCCTGAGAATAAAAAGGGGGCAGTCCTGGGCAAAGCATCATCTGGTAAGAAGTAGGATGAGGCATGGTCAGAAGTGGCCAACAAGCTTTAAAATGCCAAAAACAGGACAGTCATGAGCAGAGGGAGGAAGTGGAGATGACATGGTGAGAGTAGGGACAGTAAGCACCACAACATGTGCACACAGATAGGTCCCTGGGGCAGAGTAAGCTGAGATATAGCTGGTGATCAGGATGTAATGTTGAGAAAGACACTAATAAAGGCATTTATAGAGCCTGATCCACATTCTAGGGACTTAAGTCTACTCCTGATAGCATCCTGCTCTCTTTACAAAAATAACAAAAGGATAAAGAAAATTTCTTCAACTCGACTCTCAATTTGTAAGTTTCTTTTAATGGAGGTCAAGCTCCAAGTTTTGTGGTGCTTTGGGGTTCTATTTCTTGATTTTTTTTAATAACTAAGAGAAGTATGGAAACTATTCCAAAGATCTATTTGAGCTGGGACCATCTACCAAGATCGCATGATATAGGAAAGAAATCGGGGTCTGTAATAATCAGGAGAATCCTCTAAAAGTCATAGTTTATTAAAGGGTGAATCAGCTTGCTAATGAAATTATAGAAGGCTGGAAAAGATACATCATAATCTGATTACAGACCCCTGTTATGGAGTGCTTCTGGATAGTACAATTCAAAGTCTTTCCCAGAGTTGTGGTGGAGTTTTTCCTGGTGCATGATAGTCCTGTTTCCACTTGGTATTGGGTGGTTGGAGGAGGTGGGATCCCAGCATCTCTAGATCATGTCGTTCCTCAGGAAAAACAAGTGTGTGAGGGAAGAAGCCCTTAATAGTCCAGGAATGGAACTGCCCTGTTCCTAAGGCTTTATTTACTGTTATTTTGTGTATGTGTATGTTTGTGGTGGAGGGGTGCATTTTGGAGGGAGAGGTAAAGTTTGGCTATTGGATCTAGTAGATAACCAAGATCTATGACTTTCATAAAACACTGTCAGTTTGTTCTTGTTACTTATATTTTAGAAGATATTTATCTAAGGGAAAAATGATGTACCTGATGTTCACATCTAATAAGATCACTGTAGAAATGAATGGAGGAGGAAAAAAAAAAGCACATAATTACCCTTGTTCAGAACAAGAACCACCTTCATTGACATCCTATTCATACATGTGCTTTATTTAAAAGTTATGTTATAAATAAAGTTTAAAATCATGTGTAAAAAATAGAGACAGCTAAAATATATTATAGGAAAAACAAAATGGTAAGGAATCAAAGGACAGAAAGTTAAAAGTAAGTAACTAAAAGCTAAAGGAACACACTCTAAGTTAAATCAAAATGAAAAGTAGGCAAAACCAGATAAGAGGCCATCTTCAAAATGATGACAAAGGAACACACAGGCAGAGTAGGGACCCAGAATCCAAGGGCGATGAGCCAGGCACACAACATCCCCTGAGCTAAACTTAAGAGCCTCCCATTCAATTATTCTCTTGACACGAGCCAGTCACTCGTGGTATGGGCATACCTCCCCATGGGGTCAGGCTGCACAGCACCTCTGTATGATTAGACCTATACGCTGCAGGAGTCTGATTAACTCAGGCTGTCCTGGATTACCCTGCCACACCCAGGGTCCAGCCAGGGAACCATGACTCACCTGCTAAGTCATCCTCCACTCGTTGCCCCATGAGCAGGGCCCTTCTCCACCTAGTGGACATGTGTCCTTCATCAAGAAAGACAGTAAATTGGGAACATCATCTATCTTCTTAATGCTTAGGTGCTACTTAACCTACACATCTAAGGAAGTCTTTCTAATATTCCTTCTAGAAATATTTGCTTTTCAAATCTTCACAGGTTAAGCAGGATGAAGCCCTGAGCCTCACAGGTGGGATGCCAAGCTGCCAAGAGGAAGGGAGGGTCCTGCTGTTGAACACCCTGAGGATTTGAGAAAAGGGCTCTGGGTTTGAATCCTGGCTCTGCCACTTACTAGCTATGTGCCCTTGGGGAAATTACACCCTTATACACTTCAGTTTCCAACTTGTAAGGTGTTATTAGTGTATTATTACTATGTGATTATGTGAGCAGTGATTAGGTCAAGGGATACATTTGACACAGATTATGCAGTGCTTTTGTTTAAAAGTCAGAATAATCAAAGATTTAAGGGAAGTAGTTGGAGGGTGGCATAGCTACCCAGCATCTCAGAACTCACCTTTCTGGGTTAATCCATGAAGCGACTCCAAGGAGCATCTTAATGAGGATGCTCATTAGCCAGGAAGATGTCAAACTCTCCTTTCAGAGGAAGGGCAACTTATGTCCATTTTCCTCAAGGAATGGTCTTAACCATTGAGGCTCACATAAGCTTAGGGCCGCTTCTCTCTCCTTTGGAAAGAAGTGGTGATATGACAGGAGGGCTTTCTTTCAGAATTACCCGACATGGTTATGAGCCATACAAGTGACTATGCAATTGTGGCATCTTCTTCCCTTGGAGACCTCTCAACAGGAGAGAATAGAGCTGTTTGCCCAGGGTGGGTGGGCACACTCCTACCTGGAACAGAGACAAGGCTACAGTAATAGCAGCAGGGCCTTTGTGGGCCCATCCCTCTTCAAGTCAGGGTAGAAGTTTAGCTTCTGGTCTCAGGGAAGAACCTGTTTTATTTAGTGTGGCATGCCAAAACATACCAATTTTAAGCAGAAATCAAGACAAATTTTTTGGCAAAGCAGGAGGCAGAGGAGGGATGAGAGTAAGTCTCTATTAAGAAAGGCACAGCACCCAGGTTCTAATTCTTGACTTTAATGCCATGTGAGGGTACTGAGGCTCCATGCACCAAAGCACTCACGGATATGTAATGAATGAACACAGGAAGTGTTACATTGTGTATACAAACCAAACGCCATACAGAAGGAAGACAATGGACCCAGGTGACCTCCCATACTCCAGAGGCAACTGCTTATTCCTACACCCAGTCTTTGTTCCCACCTCCTCTGATCCCTGCCAACCCACCCTTCCCCCAATTAACATATGTGTACATATATGTTTCTTTCAGAAATCCAAAGTGACTCTCCCACAACAGTTCCCCACACTCTTGTTTTTGATGAATGAAGCTGCCCTCTTTTAAGGATCACGAGGCAGGCACTACCTTCAGGAAAGAGGCCCAGCAAAAAGGTACGGGAAGAAAGCTTAATCACTTATATCAGAATCAAATATGGACAGAAGGTATGCAGAAGGATGATATTTGAAATTCTAACTGGGATCAAAATGCTCAGTATGAGTAGTTTTTGTTTTGTTGTTGTTTGTCTTAACCTCTTCAGGATCTAGCTTAGACCAAGATCACACACTGAGGCCCACCCTACTTTGTGGCTTGCAAATGTCAATTTCCTAATCCTCTAACAAGCAACCCAGAATAGGAAGATTATATCACCTGACCAGCCCGAGGTGCAAGGCTCAGACAGCTCCCAGGATATCTTAAGCCCCAGGAAGAAAGAATAGAAACTTTCACAGCACAGTTGATTGCTTTCCACATGATAAGCACTGGACAGCCTGGTAAATTAACCAGAGGCAGAAGGAGGATGGTGATGATTCCTCTATTTCTTCTATTAGTGTTATCCAAAGAATTCCTCCACTTGGGATGGCATAATGTGTCTCATTGTGGTTTTGTTTCAGTCTTTTTTGTTGCCAGTAAGTTTTTCAGTTTCCTTGAATTTTGTTATGGCTATCATTGCACCACACAGTCTCATCTCCTAAATTTTCACCTTCCCAACCAGTGAGCATGGCATCTGGGAGAAAAGGTGCCCAAAATCAAACATAAGGGAAGCTCCAAAGGCAGGCACTTTGGTTTGACCCATCGACATAATGCACAAGAATTCTATGAAAATAGACTTCCTCTCGATCATGGAGAAGCATTGATCCCTTGGAGTCCTCCTTCCTGCCCCAACCCTTCTCATGCTCTGGGCCTGGACATTTAGAGTGGAAAGGGATCCAACTGGGAGAAGTCATTTCCTCAGAGATGACCTTTATTTGGAGGCCACTACCATAAACCACCACAACCAAAAGCACTTTCAGCCTGGCCTTAGCTTCTCATCAGAGAATGGCCAAACTGGGCCACTAAATTCTTTTATTCCACCTAGAAAGAGCTCTGAGCTGGCTGCCAGTTGCCCCTGCTCTGCCTGGTCTACTGGCCCAGAGTCTTGTCTCCCCACAATGGCACAGAGCACACCACCACGAGGACAACAGTGGGGAAGAGAAAAACAGTGGTGTCTCCAGCAAAAGGCACAGGGACATCCAACATCCCTGTAGTCGCAAGCAAGTCTTCAGACCCGTTTTTGAGAAAACCTGCATTTGAGTGAACCAGCTGCTCCCTGTCTTACATGTACGGAGTCTATATAACCAAGCACTGTGAAGCTCTGTGCTGGGGGTGGGAAAGAGAAGGGGCCAAGGCCAGGTTACTGAAAGCACTGGGCTTAATTATTTGCTCTCTACCCACACTGACAACCTCCTGAATAGTTTACCTCAATGTCTGTCAAAAGATGAACTTGTATTAGGCGGTAACACCAATCAGAGCAACTTAAACGAAAGACTTTTCTATTAGAACAAGGCAAGAGCTCCAGGCTCTTGGGCTAAGTGCCAAGCAGGGACACCAGCTCCAGAAAAGTTAGCAATCCAATTGTGGATGAGAACAGAGAGAATGCATATTGCGGAACCTGAACAACGGACTGTATTCTCCTCTTTGATCTCAGTCTGCACCTTTGCTCCACCCATATAAGAATACAATATAAGAGAGCAAAATCATGCCCTGGAATCTCTGTCCCCACACCAGGGCCAGGAGATCACTGCCCTGTGAAGGAATTCAGCGAAGGTCCCAGGGCTTGGTCTTCTCCTCAGGACGCAGACATCTTCAGCTCCCCCGTGCCCTACCTCACCAATCTGGTCTTGTAAGTCTGAGACCAGTTAGGCTGTCGTCACCAGTTTTTACATATAAAAAAAATCTCCCTACAAGAACCCCCAGGAACGGTCAAGTACAATCAGGATTATGGGGAGAAGCCCTTAATGCAGCACAGAGATGTTACATTCCAATTACTGGTGCCACATAGTTCTTTCTTTAGAAGACACATGTCCATACCCTGACTAGCTGCCCCAGGTTGCAGACGGAGCAAGAAGGAAATGCAGTGGGAGGAGAACCTTGCGGATCTTTTTCTCTCTGAAATGTAGGGAATAAAACATAACAGAGGTTTGCTACTATCTTCCTATAGCTCCTGGGATAGCTGTGCCTCTCACCTGACCCAAGTAAAGTATTCTTTACTTCTCCAGAATAGACACTCTCCTGAAGGAGAAAGACAGCAGGATAAAGCAACAGGCTTTAAAGAGGGGGTTCCCATCCAAGCAGGTTCACCACAAATTGGATCCTAATACATGAAATGGCAGTCAAGGAGGTATTCTGAGCCTCTAGAAAGGATGTTACATCTTGAAGATAACAGAAGACCTAGGTATCTTGCCTCCTTGACTTAGGGAATCTTCAAAAGGAGCCTGTGAAATTTGCATTCCAGCTCTGTGAGAAGACAACCCTTCAAGCAAGGAAGGTTGGTGGAAGGTAGGAGAAGCCAAGGCCCTGAGGTAGGGCTGTAAACATTGTGCTTTTCTAAGGCCAACCTGGTGCATGGCTTTGGCAACTATGATTATATCTCCAAAAGGTGGTGAAGAATATGTTTGGGGGGAAAAGAGTCTTTCCACATCCTAGATCAAAGTGTGGGACTATTCTGGGGGGGAAAAGTGTCTTTCCACATTCTAGATCAAAGTGTGGGACTATTCTTGGGGGAAAAGGGAGAGATGATGTTCCTTCTTCAGCCAGAGGAAGTACCCCTACAGAGTAGCTACTTGGGTAAATCCCCCATCATTTTCTATATTCAGACCTATACACTGAGCACAGGGAAGGGATACTTAACAGGGCTGAGGAAGTGATCATACCTACATTAGTTGGTAATGTGGCTCTAAAAAGGGCAGAAACTCTCTCACAAGGTCAAAAAAGTGACAAAACCTCTCTGGACTTCCTGGTCAAGCCCTAGCGAGCCGGACCCCATCAGTCTAAGACAAAGATTGCCGTGCCTCGAGGAAAGGCCAGGTAAGTGCAGGTACCAAGTCCCTGTGGGCCACCAGACCTGAGCCTAACCCTGAGGGACAGCGGGGGAGACTGGAGCTGCACCTCTGTCTGCTTGGAGCTGTGCCTCAGGACTCAGTCCTCACCTCAGCAGGCTCTGGGGCAGCCACAAGCCCTTCTGGGGATCTTACTCCCAGAGCCACCAAGGGGAATGGACACCCTTCCTGATGGGACCCTGTTTCCTACCAGGACTACTCACCACCATGTGATCTTGAACTCATAGATGGGGCGCTTGCAGTAGTAGTGGTTGATGAGGTGCTTGTCACACACCCCAATGCACTGGTGGTCCACAATGAGGCCCTGGGCTGAGAGGTCCGTGACCAGGCAGTGCAGCAGGTCATAAACATCAGCCACAGCCTCCCAGGGCCCGAAAGACACATCCACTTCGCAGTGATGCTCAAAGAGCTGCCCATCGCTCTCGCTCCGCTCAAAGCGCAGGGAGTTGAGAAGCGGACACTCATAGGGGGTGATGGGCATCTCCTCCTTGAAGACACAGACTTTGAGCTTGGCAAAGCGGGCCTTCCGCTGTACCGCACGCAGCCGAGCAATCTCCACAATCCGCTCCAAATGGTCTGTGGGGTGAACACAGCACCCATCACTGGGACAGGGGTTGACAGGTGAGGGTGGGGTGGGGCAAGGCAGTGGGAGGGCACAAAAAGAGAGCCCCAGTGACAGCAGGATCCAAGAGGGAAAAGACAGATTCCTGAGGAAGGGACTCTGTGGGCCTATGAAGGGCACAAACTTAAACAGGGATCATTGTTCTCCACAGCAAAAGGAAACCAATGGGGTGGGATGAGGACTGTCCTTTTGAAAGGTGATTTGAAGGCTGTCACAGGCAAGCTGGGCTCTATTTAACCTGAATCTTGCCGGTGTGACTGGGAGAGGAGAACAGGAAGAGAAGCAGGATTCTCTCTCATCTTAAGTGATATAGATGAACCTGTTCTGGTGGAGACATAGGCCCTGACAGAAGCCTTGCAACCCTCCTTCCCCACACCCTGTCTGCCCTGGGCAGTTGACCCCTCACCTTTGTAATAAGGCATGAGTCCCAGAAACGCCTGGCGCACTTTCTCCCCCTTCAGTGGCTGCATGTTCTCCAGCTGCTCCAGGAGGGGCCCAATGGCATAGTACTGGGCCTCTTTGTACACAGCCCGTACACGCTCCCGAGGTGGCAGGTCCCCCGAGCGCAAGAAATTCAGCACATCTCTGAGCAGGAAGGAAAGAAGTTGGTGAGAAGGAGCTAACGGACCTGGGTAGTGCTACTTAGTGGTTAGAGCACAGAATCTGGACAACCAGCAGTGGAACTTTGGTAAGTGAACTTAACTTTTCTGTGCCTTGATTTTCTCACCTGCAAAATGGAAGAAAATAAGAAAACCACCCCAGAATGTTAAGAGAGGATTAAATGAGTTAATATATAAAAAGTGCTTAGAAAATACCTGGCACAGAGTAAGCCCTACATGTTAGTAGTTGTTATTATCAGTATCATTATCATAATTACAATTATTATTAGGTAAAATATTAGGTATTGTTATGATTAGGTTATATACAACAATAATGGAAAGATGTGATATCTAGCCTCTTCATGTATTTTAATTGAGGTATAACTAATATTTGATAAATGTACAAATCTTTTTTTTTCTCCTTCTTCTTCTCCCCAAAGCCCCCCAGTACATAGCTATATATTCTAGTTGTAGGTCCTCCTGGCCGTGCTATGTGGGAACGCTGCCTCATCATGGCCTGATGAGCAGTGCCACGTCCACACCCAGGATCTGAACCAGCAAAACCCTGGGTTGCCGAAGCGGAGTGCACAAACTCAACCACTTTGCCACGGGGCTGGCCCCTAAATGTACAAACCTTAATTGTATAGTTCAATTACTTTTTTATGTATGAATATACCCATATAACCACCACCTAGATCAAGATACAGAACATTTCCATTTGCTTAAAGTTTCCTTGTGCCTTTTCCCAGTCAGTCCTCACAGAGGCGACCACTCTAAACTTCTACAGAAGTAGAAGCCAAGTAGGAACAAAGATTAGTTTGCCTCTTCCTGAAGTTCACCTAAGTAGAATCATACAATATGTTCTCTTTTGTGCCTGGCTTCTTCTCCTCAACATGGTTTTGAAATTTATCCCCTATGTTGTGTGTGACAGTAGTTTTTGTTTTTATTGCTAAGTATTATACCACTGTATGGGTATATTGTAATTCATTTACCCATTCTCTTGTTGATAGACATTTGTGTTGTTTCCAGTTTTTGGTTCTTATGAGTGAAGCTGTGATGAACATTCCTATAAGAGACTTTTTGTGGACACATGCACCAATTTGTCTTGGGTAAATATTAGGAGTAGAATTGTTCAGTCATAGAGTACATGCATGTTTAATGAAGTGTTTGTAGCATTTTACACTCCCACCAGCAACATAGGAGAGTCCCACATCTTCTACAAACCCTTGCCATTGGTATTATTCTGTAGCTATATGGAGAAGATCAAATGCCTAACCCTAACATCCCAACAAACTGGTTCCAGGAGTGAATAAAATCACATACTGCATTTGTCTTAAAATAAAAATTCAGTTCTCTTAATCCTCTCTTCAGATTCTTTAGTGCTAAGAGTAATCAGATCCATCACTGGCATGCCTGGGAAGGGCTTTTCGGTAAGGATATGTGAGTAAACGCCAAAATCAAGCCGTTACCTCAGCAGTTAGTCTTTGACCAAAATATAATACTAAGTACTAATCTGTGTCAGCCACTATTTATGTGTCATACCATTTATATGGTACATATACTTTCAATGACATCATGGAGTAAGTGCTATCTTACGTCCGTTTCATAAATGAGGAAAAAGTGGGACTCGGAGATGTTAAGGGACACCTTTGCTCAAGGAGCCACAGCTAGCCAGAGGCTCAGAGGCAGACCCTGCTGACTCCAAGCCCACACCCACTGGTTCATACTTTGGTCCAAAGCACTGTGCACTGATCACAATGAGAAACCACCTCAGGTGGAGGCCCAAGAAGCTTCCATGGTAGGTGCTGGGCGTATATGAGCTACACCAGCAGAGAAATATACCCCACCAAATGTGCTAAATCCCTATTTTCTTTTGAGTTTTTCAACAACTTCATCTGCTGCTGATGAATCATAGGCCACTGGAGTCCAGCAGCCTGAGGATAAACGCCACAATATCCTGCTTTCTGCCACATCCTTGTCTGGCTCTACCACTCTCTAGCCATGGCCACCTGGGCATGGGCGCATCAGGCTCGAGCCAAACCCTGTTTCCCCTCCCGACAGCCCTTCCCAAAATTAGTCCTCTAGGATCTTAAGCAAATCTTGGTGAGCTCTGAAAACCATAACCTCAGGGACAAGGCCCAGCTAAGAGCCCTGTGGGAGCTGCCAGCTGAGGCCAGCACTTTCCTCCCCCAAACAGCCTGCAAACAAAAATCTTTTTATAGCTCTGCAGAGCGATGTGACACTTTGTTTTCTCAGCATTGGAGGCAGCTGACAGCCCAATGGGGAAACCCAGATGCTTCAAAGCAAATTATTTGATAATAGGCTCCTTTCTGAGGATAAAAATGACCATTCTCCCAATGTGGGCAATCCTACTTGAAGGCCAGCACAGAGATATGGTGGTTGAGAGTTTCTGCCTCCCTGGTCATTTTTGTTCAAGGTCAAGGACCACATTAGTTCTCTAGCCATCTCCAAAGTCAGACTGAAGGGGCAAAGAGCTTCAGCCACATACACTGAAAGGACTTGGCCAGGAGTAACATCAAGGCTTTTTATTTAATCAGCATAACATGCCTGCGAAGCAGCTATAATTATTTCTCATTTCAAAAACAAGGAAACTGAAGTATAAAGTCTTTAAATTATTTATGGGTAAGGCTGTCAAAAGTCTTTTCTTGGGAAGTGCTATCTGTTTTTAGAGATTGTGTCTTTCCATGTTTTAGTATTAAAATGGCAATAATACTTAAAAGGGTTTTTTTTAAGGCTTTCTTTGGGCAAAATTAAAGGATGGCAACCCTGTGTTGGCCCTTCCCTCACCTTTTTTGTCTGTTTGTTTTAACTTTTGAAAGAAGTCTGGGAACCACCTCTATAACTATGCTTCCTCCCTCAGCAATGCTGAGCCCCAAATCTAGATCTGAGGGTATTCTCCAAGACGTTCTTTTGGAACTCCCAGCCACTAGGTGTGATCCATTCCTTCCACACAGATGACAACTTCCCAATCTTAAATTGTGTAGGATGGAAGCAGTTTTATCACTCCAGCCAGTGTGTGTTACTTGGGATTTCTCCAGCTGTCCTTATCTCCTCTGGGAAAGAATTTTGATCCAATTCCATAAGCACATTTATTAAATTCCCTCAGTATGATATCTCCTCTTCTAGGTATCTACAAAGATACTGAAGCCCCATACCCAAGCCCAGGCCACTCACTTGCCAGGACTAGAGAGAAACATACCCAAAGTGCGTGCCATCCCGATCAATGAAGTAGCGGCCCTCAGCGTCAGTGGGGATGTAATGCCGCCCACTGAACATGGCGGCCAGCATGGTGTCTTCGTAGCGTCGCAGGGTAGACAGGCGTGTGGTGAAGTGAGCCCCTCCAATGTTAAGTGGGACAACCTCAGGAAACTGGAAAGGAACCATGGGGCACTTTCAGCCAGGCACTGGGGAACCAGAGCTGGGGCTGCTCTGTCTATAGTCTTCTTGGGTCTGATTATGCTTCTCCATTCACTCGGTCACCCAAGGCCAAAACCCAGGAGTCTTTCTGAACACTCTTTTCTCTCTTCCCTTTCCCCACACTCGTCAATTGCCAAGTCCTTCCATCCTCCCTCTGATAGCTCTTAAATCAGGTCTCTCCACCCCAATCCCACTCTCTCTGCTCTAGAGTTCAAAGCCTTCATTGTCCTCCTTCCACTTCCTTAATTTACCATATTTGTGTCTTGCTCATGCTGTCTTCTCTGTCCAAAATGCTCTTACCACTCTCCCTCTGTCCATCTAACAAATTTGACTGCCCCATATGGTGGTGTACGTTGTTCACTGCACGGGGCACCTGGATGAGAGTGATCTGCTAGCAGGGCTGTGTGTCCTTTTTCTAATGCACACCAAGGCACATCCTTGATGAGCAGCATCCACTCACTCTAAAAGCTTCCATTCAAGTTTCCCTACTCTGCGAGCATTTCTGCTCTATTGTCTCTCACCTGTCCCCAAGACAGAGGTAACTAAACACTCCCTCCATTTGGCCATCACCATGTGTCACACTCTATTATAGTGACTAGCAGAATACATGGGCAATTATTTTCTTCTGTCAGCCCACCCTACGGGACCCCAAGGGCAGGGACAGCATCTTGTTCATCAATCAGGAAGTCACGCACAGCTTGGCTCATAGATGTTTGTTGAATAATTCCAGGCATCCACTCCTCATTTTCTCTACCTTACCACTTCTCTCCTTCTTAATCTGTAAAGTGAGACGATTAGTACCCAGTCCGGCTAACATTCTGGAGGCAAGGGCAGGGTGCAGAACAAAGAATGATGGTATAGATCTGCCCTGAGAAGCTTGAGGTTCTCCCTAAAATGCTCAGGACCATTTTGGGGGGATATCTTTTGCTGCTTGTAGTTTTGAAAGAAATGAAACCAGTTCTAGTTTTTCCATAAACTTCTTCCAGATTAACAAAAATTTTATCCCAGTGCATACTTTTCAATATTATGACATCTCTCTGGCTCCACTGAAAGTCTATGTATATTTATCTAGACAGTCCTTTTTCCCAACTTTCAAATCCTTTGTGAAATAAAGCAGGATACAAATACAATAAGTCAAAGTTACCCAGGGCCTTGTACAGTGCCTGGCTCACAGTAAAGACCCAAATATGCACTGAATCAATGAATGAAACAGCCAGGTGTTGTTATTCTTCTGCACCCAAAGGATAGGAATGCCTTCTGCTTATGGTATAGCTTTTCTAAAACTATTCTATGTGCATACCAAGGACTCAAATATTATTTTGGGATAATAATACTTTACATTTCTGGAGCTCTTTAAACCTTTTCCAAGGATATCTCATACTAATCCAAGCGTTTGCTCCATATTAGTGATGAAAAGACTAAAGCAGGGAGGAAAAAGCAATCAAAAGTAGTTTTAGAGCTCACATGAAGCAATGTAACCGGTGGAGCAGCTGGCGCTAGAGCCTTGGCCTATAGTCTCTGGGTCCTGTGCTCTTTCTCTCAAGCCACATTGTTTCCCCAATGACAGTGCACAAAAAATCGCACCACTGTGTCTCTGATAGCTCTATTTTTCCAACTGCAAAGAGTACTTCTAGGGTTTTGCTCACTTTCTCAAGTGCCCCACAATATTGGGGGCATGGGCTTCTAAGAGGACACTATCTGCTTCCCAAGAGCCTCCCCCAGCCCAGCCCTGCCCTTCTGGGGCTCTGTCCACTCTCCTAGGACTCCATACTCCACATGCATATTCAGCACTACCTTAGTCCCTTCCTCCTAGTTTCTGGCTTCGGTACCCAGCAGTGCTCCACCTTCCCTCCTCTTTTCCCTTCTCTTGATGATCATTTCAGGCGTTAATATGATAGTGTCATACACATTAAGTAAGACCAGTAGAAGCCACCGGGGCATCACAGGACAGCAGCTAGTGAGGGAAAGCCATGGAGTTGTCAGGTGAGTGTGGACACATCCATTAGTTGCCCTTCTTCTTATCTGCACACAGCCCCTTACTTCACTCTCTGAGCAGTTGGAGATTGGGTTTGGGCAACCACCAAGGCCTCCTCTTTGATTTTCTAGAAGACACTATCATCTCTTGGGGCTCCAAGGTCCCCTTCCCACGGCCTACCCTCCCTCCTCTGGTTGGTAAGGGTGGGACATAAGGACCAGAGTATATCAACCTTGAAGGCAGTGAGTACTGGGAAGAGGAGGGTGAGGGGCCAGGTGCCCCCGGGGCAGGAGAGACACACCTGGTGGGTTTTACGGAGGGGTGGGAGTGGGTGGGTGGGCAGGGGGCTACAGCTCCTCTGGGGCTGCCCTCAGCCTGATCCCGCATCGCCAACCCCAGCGCTGCTCACATCCCAAGGTCAGCTCTGACCCGCCCCTGCTTCTCCCTCTGCGCCCCTTCCCACGGCCCCCCTCCCTCCTTCTAGGTACCTCCTGGGGCAACAGGGGCAGCGCGTGCCCCGCCTGCGTGGCCGTTGGGGTGGCAGGCTCCAGAAAGTCGTCTTCGGCGTCGGAGCTGGACATGGCACCGTCTGGGCGACGGCTGTCTGGCTCCCGCCCCGTGACTACCACCATCCCTCTGGCTCTAGGCAGTGGGCGCGGCTACGGGCAGGCGGGCGGAGGCCTGGGCACTAGCGCCTAGCAGCGCCTGGCATGACGCGGCGCGGCCGACAAGCGGGGCCGGAGCAGCCGGGAGCGAGCGCCCACGGACCGTAGGGCGGCCGCTCCCTCAGCCGGCTGGCTTGAGGACCACCGCGCGGACCGCAGGGCCACCGACCCGACCCGGCCGCCTCCCGCTATTGGCCGAGCCCCCACTTGCTCCGCCCCTGATTGGCAGGAAGCTCGCCCAGACCTAGAGCAGGCGGCGCATTCAGCCTGCGCCTGAGTGGCCACTGGGAGCCGGGCCTGCTGGCCTGCCGTGCTCTGATTGGCCCTCTGGCCAGCGGCGCGCCCTCTCCACCCGCTACCCCTCGTCCGCCGCGCAGGGCGGGCGTGCGCCGCCACAGCATCTAAGCGGGCCTTCTCTGTGGCTGTGAGGGTGGCTCCCGCGTCGGGGTCGAAACCTAGTGACTTGAGAAGAGGGCGGGCTCGCGGCTTAGTCGTTCGTATGTCTCCAGGACAGCGGGTCCTGTGGCTCCTTGGGCGTCGAAGGCTAGGGAAAAGGGGAGGTCGGGGCACAGGTCGCCTCAATGAAGGTGGCAGGAAGACGCCTGAAGATGTGGCGGAGGATGGCTGAGGCCACTGAGGTGTTAAGAGAGCAGCACTGCGACAGGGGCTGACTCTCCTTAAGCTACAAAACCTGGGTTTCCAGTCCTCCTTTATTGACTCAAGCAGGAATCTGAAAACGAAAACTCAAAATAGGAGTAACTGAGTTCAATTAAGAATGACAGACTCTCCACCGTCTCCGTGCCAGTTCCTCCGCTGGGTAGCTGGACACGCAAATGGAGACAGACCCCATCCAAAGAAGCTCACAGACTGGTGAGGCGGAGTCCAGCACCATCCAACATACCTGTCTGCAGCCTTGGGCGTTGTGTCCCCTGGTAGGGGCTGGGGCAGCACAGGGGCTCTTCTAGGGATCGTTTTACGTCTTCAAACCGTTTTTTAAAAATTTTAATTTTATTGAGGTCGTAATGGTTTATAACATTGTGAAATTTCAGTTGTACATTGTTATTTGTCGGTCACCATACATATGTGCCCTTTTACCCTTTAGGCCCACCCTCCAACCCCTTCAGCTCTGGTAACCACTGATCTGTTCTCTTTGTCCATGTGTTTGTTTATCCTCTACTATGAGTGAAATCCTACCGGTCTTTGTCTTTCTCTGTCTGGCTTATTTCACTTAACATAATACCCTCAAGGTCCATCCATGTTATTGCAAATGGGATAATTTTGTCTTTTTTTATGGCTAAGTAGTATTCCATTATATATATATATACATACCACATCTTTATCCAGTCATCAGTTGATGGGCACTTGGGTTGCTTCCACATCTTGGCTATTGTGAATAATGCTGCAGTGAACAGAGGGGTGCATGAGTCTCTGAATTGTTGATTTCAAGTTCTTTGGATAAATACCCAGTAGTGGGATAGCTGGGTCATAATGGTATTTTGATTTTTAATTTTTTGAGATAGTTCCATACTGTTTTCCATAGTGGCTGCCCCAGTTTGCATTCCCACCAGCAGTGTATGAGGATTCCCTTTTCTCCACATTCTCTCCAACAATTATTGTTTATTGTCTTTGTAATTATGGCCATTCTAAGAGGTGTAAGGTGATACCTCATTGTAGTTTTGATTTGCATTTCCTTGATGATTAGTGATATTGAATAGTGTTGGCCATCCATATTTCTTCTTTGGAAAAATGTTCATATCCTCTGCCCATTTTTTGATTGGGTTGTTTTTGTTGTTGTTGAGTTGTGTGAGTTCTTTATAAATTTTGGAGATTAACCCCTTGTTGGATATATGACTTGCAAATATTTTCTCCTAGTTCGTAGGTTGTCTTTTCGTTTTGTTTCTGATTTCCTTTTCTTTGCAGAAGCTCTGTAGTCTGATGAAGTCCCGTTTGTTTATTTTTTCTTTTGTTTCCCTTGTCCAAGTAGACATGGTATTCAAAACGATCCTTCTAAGACGGATGTCAAAGAACGTACTGCCTATATTTTCTTCCAGGTGTTTTATGGTTTCACATCTTACCTTCAAGTCTTTGATCCATTTTGAGTTAATTTTTCTGTATGACAAGGGATAATGGCCTACTTTCATTCTCTTGCATGTGGCTGCCCAATTTTCCCAGCATCACTTATTGAAGAGACTTTACTTTCTCCATTGTATGTTCTTAGCTCCTTTGTCAAAGATTAGCTGTCCGTAGCTGTGTGGTTTTATTTCTGGGCTTTCAATTCTGTTCCATTGATCAGTGTGTCTGTTTTTGTACCAATACCACGCTGTTTTGATTACTACAGCCTTGTAGTACATTTTGAAGTCAAGGATTGTGATGCTTCTGGCTTTGTTCTTTTTTCTCAGGATTGCTTTAGCTCTTCGGGATCTTTTGTTGTCCCCCATGAATTTTAGGATTCTCTATTCTACTTCGGGGAAGAATGTTACTGGGATTCTGATTGGGATTGCATTGATTCTGATTGGATTGATTCTGATTGTAGATTGCTTTAGGTAATATGGACATTTTAGTTATGTTTATTCCTCCAATCCATGTATGTAGAATATCTTTGCATTTCTTTATGTCATCATTGATTTCTTCCAGTCATGTCTTATAGTTTTCATTGTATAGGTCTTTCACCTCCTTGGTTAAATTTATTCCTAGATGTTTTATTCTTTTTGTTGTGATTTTAATGGGGTTGTATTCTTGAGTTCTATTTCTGTTTGTTAATTATTAGAGTATAGAAAGGCAACTGATTTTTGTAAGCTGATTTTGTGCCCTGCAACGTTGCTATAGTTGTTGATTATTTCTAATAGTTTTACAATGGATTCTTTAGGGTTTTCTATATATAAAATCATGTCATCTGCAAACAGAGTTTCACTGCTTCATTACCAATTTGGATACCTTTTATTTCTTTTTCCTGCCTAATTGCTCTGGCCAAAACCTCTAGTACTATGTTGAATAAGAGTGGTGAGAGTGGGTACCCTTGTCTTGTTCCTGTTCTCAGAGGGATGGCTTTCAGTTTTTCCCCATTGAGTATGATGTTGGCTGTGGGTTTGTCATATATGGCCTTTATTATGTTGAGGTACTTTCCTTTTATACCCATTTTATTGAGAGATTTTATCATAAACAGATGTTGGATCTTGTCAAATGCTTTCTCTGCATCTATTGAGATGATCATGTGGTTTTTATTCCTCATTTTGTTAATGTGGTGTATCACACTGATTGATTTGCAGATGTCGAACCATCCCTGCATCCCTTGTGTAAATCTCACTTGCCATGGTGTATGATCCTTTTACGTATTACTGTATTCAGTTTGCAAATATTTTGTTGAGGATTTTTGCATCTACGTTCATCAGCGATACTGGCCTGTAATTTTCCTTCTTTGGGTTGTCCTTCTCTGGTTTTGGGATCAGGGTGATGTTGGCCTTGTAGAATGTGTTAGGAAGTGTTCTGTCTTCTTGAATTTTTTGGAATAGTTTGCAAATAGGTATGAAATCTTTGAATGTTTGGTAGAATTCTCCAGGGACGCCACCTGGCCCTGGACTTTTTTTGGGGGGCAGGTTTGTGGTTACTGTTTCAATCTCTTACTTGTGTTTGGTCTATTAAGATTCTCTATTTCTTCCTGGTTCAGTTTTGGGAGGTTGTATGTGTCTAAAAACTATTTCATTTATTCTAGATTGTCCAATTTGTTGGCATATCGTTTTTCATAATATTCTTTTGTAATCTTTTGTATTTCTGTGGTATCCATTGTAATTTCTCCTCTTTCACTTCTAATTTTTTAAATCTGCGTCTTCTTTCTTTTTTTCTTAGTGAATCTGGCTAACCATTTGTCAATTTTGTTTATCTTCTCAGAGAACCAGCTCTTTGTTTCATTGATCCTTTCTACTTTTTTTTTTGTTTCAATTTCATTTATTTCTGCTCTAATTTTTATTATTTCCCTTCTTCTCCTGACTTTGGGCTTTGTTTGTCCTTCTTTTTCTAGTTCTGTTAGGTGTAGTTTAAGATTCTTTACTTGAGATTTTTCATGTTTGTTAAGGTAGGCCTGTATTGCTATGAATTTCCCTCTTAGGACCATTCTTACTGCATCCCATTTGAGTTGGAATGATGTATTTTCATTTTCATTTGTCTCCAGATGTTTTTTGATTTCTCCTTTAATTTCTTCAATGATCCATTGGTTGTTCAGTAGCATGTTGTTTAGTCTCCACATATTTGTCACTTTCCCAGCTTTTTCCTTGTAGTTGATTTCTAATATCACAGCATTATGGTTGGAAAAGATGCTTGATATGATTTCAATCTTAAATTTATCAAGGCTTGCCTTGTTTCCCAACATATGATCTATCTTTGAGAATGTTCCATGTACTCTTGAGAAGAATGTGTATTCTGGGGATTTTGGATGGAGTGTTCTATATATATATATACATTAACTCCATCTGATCTAGTTTTTTGTTTAATTCTACTATTTCCTTGTTGACTTTCTGTCTGGATGAATCTATCCATTGATATAAGTGGTTTGTTAAGGTCTCCTACTATTATTGTATTGCTGTTAATATCTCCTTTGAGGTCTGTTAATAGTTGCTTTAGATACTTTGGTGCTCCTGTGTTAGTGCATATATCTTTATAAGTGTTATGTCCTCTTGGTGGAGTGTTCCTTTTATCTTTATATACTCCCCCTCTTTGTTTCTCATTGCCTTTTTTATCTTGAAGTCTACTTTGTCTGATATAAGCATGGCAACACCTGCTTTGTTTTGTTTGCCATTAGCTTGGAGTATCATCTTTCATCCCTGCACTCCAACCTGTTTTTGTCTTAGAGCCGAGATGTGTCTCCTGGAGGCAGCATATTGTCGGGTCTTGTTTTTTTAATCAATCCAGCCATTCTGTGTCTTACATTTAGAGTGATTATTGATGTATGAGGGCTTAATGCTGCCATTTTATCACATTTTCCAGTTATTCTGTATTTCCCTTGTTCTCATCCCATGTATTTTGCACTGCGAATTCAGTTTGGTCTTCTTTATGATAGTTTTCTCTTTGTTTATCATTTGTGTCTGTGTTCTGATTTTTTATTTAGTGGTTACTGTGAGGTGTGTATAAAAGATTTCATAGATGAGGTCATCCATTCTCATAGCCTCTTATTTCCTTAGCCTAAGCAGGTTCCATCCCTTTCCTCATGCCCATGTAAGTTATTGTTGTCACAACTTATTCTGTTTTGTGTTTAAAATGAAGTGGTATAGTTATCTTTGATGTTTTCCTTCCCTTTATCTTCAATGCTATAATTAAGTGTTAGCTAGCCTGTTCTGATAGAGAGCTGCAATTTCCTGATTATGTCTGCCTACTTATCTCCTTGCTCAAGGCTTCATAAGCCCCCCTCCCCCTTTTTTTTCTGGTATGAGGACCTTTTTGATCATTTCTTGCAGGGGGAGTCTTGTGGCAATGAACTCCCTCAGCTTTTATTTATCTGGGAAAGTTATTTTTTCCCCATCATATCTGAAGGATATTATCACTGGATAGAGTATTCTTTGCTAAAAGTTTTTGTCTTTCTGATTTTGAATATATCATTCCACTCTCTCCTAGGCTGTAAGGTTTCTGCTAAGAAATCTTCTGAAAGCCTGATAGAGGTTCCTTTGTAGGTTATTTTTGTCTGCCTTGCTGTCCTTAATATTTTTTTCTTTGTCATTAACTTATCCAGTTTTACTAATATGTACCTTGGAAAAGGTCTTTTTACATCGATTTAATTAGAAGTTCTATTAACTTCTTTTACTTGTAATTTCAGCTCCTTCCCCAGGTTTGGGAAGTTCTCATCTATTTCTTTGAACAAGCTCTCTGCTCCTTTCTCCCTCCCTTCTTCCACTGGAATACCTATAATCCTTATGTTGCATTTCCTCATTGAGTTGGATATTTCTCATAATTTCTTCATTTCTTTTTGGTCTTAGTCCTCTCTCCTCCTCCATCTGAAGCATTTGCTTCAGCATATTTCTGTCCTCTAAATTGTTAATTCTGTCCTCCATAATGTCAGCTGTTATTTAAGGACTCCAAGTTTTTCTTTATTTCCTTCAGTGTGTTTATCATCTCCAACATTTCTGATTGGCTTTTTTTATGGTTTCAGTCTCTTTTGTGAAGAGTTCCCTCTTTTCATTAATTTTATTCCTGATTTCATTGGACTGTCTTTCTGAGTTTTCTTGTAATTCATTGAATTTTTTAATGATAGCTATTTTGAATTCTCTGTCATTTAGATTGTAAATTTCTGTGCCTTCAGGATTGATATCTGGGTGGTTATCATTTTCCTTCTGGTCTGGAGTGTTAATACACCTCTTCATACTATTTGATGGGGTGGATTTGTGCCTTTGCATAGTGGTAGTTTCTGGTCGCAGATTCCACCTGCTGCCACAGATTTTCAGGGCAGGAGCTGTGTATTCTGAGCCTGCCATGATCCCTGGCAGCTATGCCTGACCTTTGGAAACTATGTTGACAGGGCCCATCTCTGTTTGCCCACTCACCACTGCTGCTTTACAAACGTATGTGCAGGCACTCTGGAAGGGGTTCCCTGCTCTGGCTGACTGGCAAAGCTGGTGCACAAGGTGGAGGAGAGGTGCTTTGTTTTGCATGCGTGATCCCAGGGGTGCTCCTGCTCTGCATTCACTGTCTGCCTTCCTATGGTGCTGGGCTTGGTGAAGATGCCCCTGCAATTGCTTAGCCTCCTTGGTGTGGAGCTTTCCCATGGGCAAGTCCAAGACTGAAGGCGTTCCCATAGAGACATGCCCCTCCCCCCTCTCCTCAGAGCCACATGCAGTCCTGCACCCTAAGTCACTACCATTGGGGGAGGGAGAGGAGATACCCTTACCTCCTTTCACTGCCTTCCAGGGATCCATCACCTCCACCTTCAGACATATGGCCGTGTGGATCTCTCAGATGTCTATTGTGCTGTGTGAGTGTCATCTGTTGGTTTATGAGTATTCTTTTCATTGTATCTTAGCAGGGAGAGTCTACAGGAAGACCTCATTCTGCCACCATGCTGATGTCACTCCTCAAATGATTTTTATATCCATTCCTCATTTGATTCTCACACTGTTGTGACAGAAAATAAAACTGAGGGCTAGAGGATTAGAATAGCTTCAAGGAGGTCAGCAATGAACTAGAGGCACAGCATGTCCTCTGTTGGACCCATCACACTCCCAGCTATAGGAGTTTCTAGGTCACTGTGTTCTCCAAAGTTGGTTGCATCAAAATCACTGGAGGAGGATCTTGTTAAGAATACAGATTCCCAATCCCACCTTCAGAGAATCTGATTTGCTCAGTCTGTGGTGAAACCCTTGAATTTGCATTCTGAACAAACTCCCAGGGAATTCTGATGTTGCAGGTCCATGAACCACACTTTGAGTAGCACTACCCTAAAGAAGCTCCCCTGAGGCCTTCTCCTATCTATCACTACTTGCCCCAGCCTTTCTCAACAATATCTATAACAAAATTCCCTCTTTTCATCCTCATGACAATTAGGATGCTTCAGCTTTAAGAGAAAGCACAACCCAAAGTGCTTTAAATAATAAAAGAATTTTATTATCTTTCATAACAAGAAGTCTGAGTAGGGATCCTGGGTTGGTTCATTAAGTAACTCAACAAGGAGTTACCTGGACCAGCTTCCTTCCAATTATCTGCTCTTCCAGTTGGCCTCTCCCCTAGGAATCCATACAAGAAAACCACAGCACTAGGGGCTATCAGGGAGACATTTGTTCCAACACCTTACAGCAAGGCTATATAGACAAAATGGGAAGGGAGCCCTAGAGGCTCAGGAGGTAGGAAAATCCATGTGCAATCAGTTCTATGTTGCTGACTGTATTGGAGTTTTCGTCTTCCATTTCTGCTGAGAGTTTCCTTTGGGAATGTAGTTTCCCAGTTGGTTCTGTTTATACGGGGGGAAACAGATATAAGCAGGTATTATCAGACTGATGTTGGACTGGAGGCCCAGAGTCCCACTCACTCACCCTCATTGTCCTCTGAAGTGGCCCATGAGGCATCTCTAAGGGTCTCACAGTGTTCAGCAGCCTGGGCTGAGGACTTGTTGAGTGAGTAGGAAAGGGTTGGAGCAGACTTTCTGGGAAAGCAGGGAAGTTTGCTGGCAGCAGGTATCCCCACCGCCAAGCAGAGTGACTCCCAGGCTGGTTCACATGTGGGCTGCAGGGAGGGGTCTGTGGGCCTTCAAGGGAGGAATAGGTAATACATACCCATGCAGAGGTGGGGGCTGCTCTCAGAGCACAGGCAGTTATAGCCCTGGGATTACTTGTCCTCCAAGAATCAATCAAACAGTCCTACGGGTATCAAGCCTTGAGATTAGTAAACTGGATTCTATTCTCCATGCTTCCCCAAAGAAAAGAACTTTTGAATGCTGACAGATCTCCAAATTTCTGATTCCTGAATTTTCTCTCTTGATTCTAATTTATTGAATAAATACTTTAACAACAATAAAGGAAATAAAAACAGAAACAAAAGTACCCATCTTTTCAACATAACCTTCTTTTAGTTTTAATTTTCATTTAAATATTTTAGACATATAAACAATTATAGGTAATAATAAATGAAACCCCATGTACTCTCCTCCCAGCTCATGAAATACAATATTACAAAGAAAATTGTATCTGCACATGCTCCCTAATTGCACTCCCCTCCCTCCTAAATATGGTGTGTATTAGTCCATGCATGTTTTCTTTTTTGGTTGGAATATATGGTACAGAAAAGTACAAAACCATATATGTACAGTTTTAAGAATAATTATAAAGGAGATACTCATATAACCACCACTCAATCAAGAAATAGAACATTGCCAGCTCTCACACTCTCCAAGGGTTCCTCCCTGATGAAGACAACCTCCATTCTCCCAGAGGTCACCACTCTCCTCACTTTTCTGACAACTATTTCCTTGTTTTCTTGACTTAATGTCCCCAAACCTGGTTTACCTTCTTTTCTACTTCCTTAAGACTGAAAGTCTCTTGCTCTCCCACCCTTTTCTCTCAAGTATCTAATCACTTGACTTTATTTTCTCCCTTGTCCTACCAAGACCCTATGTGTCCATTTAAACATCTCTCTGGGGAACAAGTACATGTGTTCCTTCCCTCTTCAGCACTTGACCACCCTACAAAACCAATAACCTTAGATTAACCTATCAACCTTCTGTGCTCTACCTCTGGGTAGGTGCCACCACCATGTGAATTGCTACACCTACAAACACATAATTAACTCCCAGTTTCATCAGGGTATCCATCGTGTGTTTCTTCTAGTCAGCTGTCTTTTCTCTTTTTTTTTTCAGTGAGGAATATTGGCCCTGAGCTAACATCTATGCTAATCTTCCCTATTTTGTATGTATGACATTGTCAAAGCCTGGGTCGGTGAGCAGTGTGTAGATTTGTACCTGGGATCTGAACCCACTAACCTCAGGCTGCCAAAGCAGAGCATGTGAACCCAACCTCTATGCCACCAGGCTGGCCCTTTTCTCTCTCTCTTTTTTTTTTAATTGAGGTATAATAGACATATAACGTTAGTTTCAGGTGTACAATATTTGATATTTGTATATATTGGAAAGAAATCACCACAGTAAGTCTAGTTAACATCCGTTACTATACATAGTTGTGGAGTTTTTTCTTGTGATGAGAAATTTTAAGATTTATTCTCTTGGCAATTTTCAAATATGCAATTATTAACTATAGTTGCCATGCTGTACATAACATCTTCATGACTTATTTATTTTATAACTGGAAGTTCGTACATTTTGACTCCCTTCACTTGTTTTGCCCACCCTCCACCCCTCACCTCTGGCGACCATTAATCTGTTCTCTGTATCTATGAGCTTGGTGCTTTTTTTTTTTCTTTTTAAGATTCCACATATAAGTGAGATCATATGGTATTTGTCTTTCTCAGACTGACTTATTTCACTTAGCATAATGCCCTCAAGGTCCATCCATATTGTTGCAAATGGCAAGATTTCATTCTTTTTTATGGCCAAATAATAGTCCATTGTATATATATATATATATATATATATATCACAATTTCTTCATCCATTCATCCATCAATGGACACGTAGGTTGTTTCCATTTCTTGGCCATTGTAAATAATATTGCAGTGAGTGTAGCGGTACATATATCTTTTTGAGTTAGTTTTCTTAAAGTAAATACCCAGAAGTGGAATTGCTGGATCATATAGTAGTTCTTTTTTTAGTTTTTCTTTTTCCTGAGGGAGATTCACCCTGAGCTAACATCCATTGCCAATCTTCCTCCTTTTGCTTGAGGAAGATTAGCCCTGAGCTAGCGTCTGTGCCCATCTTCCACTATTTTGCATGTGGGTCATCACCACAACATAGCCACTAACAAGTGGTGTAGGTCTGCATCCAGGAACTGAACCCAGGCCGCAGAAGTGGGACATGCTGAACTTAACCACTCTGCCATGGGGCCAGCTCCTATTTTTAATTTTTTGAGGACTCTCATACTGTTCTTCGTAGTGGCTGCACCAATTTACATTCTCACCAGCAGTGCACAAGGGTTCCCTTTTCTCCACATCCTCACCAATACTTGTTATTTTTTGTCTTTTGATAACAGTCATTCTAACAGGTGTGAGGTGATATCTCATTCTGGGTGTTTTTTGGTGAGGAAGATTTTCCCTGAGCTAACACCTGTGCTAATCTTCCTCCATTTTGTTTGTGGATTGCCACCACAGCATGGCTTGATGAGTGGTGTGTAGGTCCGCATCTGGGATCTGAACCCTGGGCAGCTGAAGTGGAGCTTGCAAACTTAACCACTATGCCATCAGGTTGGCTCCTCATTTTGGTTTTGATTTGCATTTCCCTGATGATTAGTGATGTTCAGCATCTTTTCATATACCTATTGGCCATCTCTATTCTTCTTTGGGAAAACGTCTATTCAGATCCTCTTCTCATTTTTTAATCAGATTGTTTGGTTTTTTTGCTATTGAGTTGTATGAGTACTTTATATATTTTGGATATTAATTCCTTACCAGATACATTATTTCAAATATTTTTTCCCATTCCATAGGTTGCCTTTTCATTTTGTTGATGGTTTATTTTGCTGTACAGAAGCTTTTTAGTTTGATGTAATCCCACTTGTTTATTTTTGCTTTTGTTGCCTTTGCTTTTGGTGTCAAATCCAAAAAAATCATTGCCAAGACCCATGTCAAAGATCTTACCACCTCTTTTCTTCTAGAAGTTTCATGGTTTCAGGTCTTACATTCAAGTCTTTAATCCATTTTGAGTTAATTTTTGTGTATGGTGTTAGATAGTGGTACAGTTTCATTTTCTTGCATGTTGCTCTCTGGTTTTCCTAACATCATTTATAGAGGAGACTGTCCTTTCTCCCACTGTATGTTCTTGGCTCCTTTGTCATAAATTATTGATCATATATGTATGGGTTTATTTCTGGGCTCTCTATTCTATTCCATTGATCTATATGTCTGTTTTTATGCCAATATAATACAGTTTTGATTAATTACTCTAGCTTTGTAATATAGTTTGAAATCAGGGAGTGTGATGCCTTCAGCTTTGTTCTTCTTTCTCAAGATTGCTTTGGCTATTCCAAGTCTTTTGTGGTTCCATACAAATTTTGGAATTGTTTGGTCTAGTTCTGTGAAAAACTGCCATTGGAATTTTGATAAGGATTGCATTGAATCTGTAGATTGCTTAGGTAGTATGGACATTTTAACAGTATTAATTCTTCCAATCCATGAGCATGGAATATTTTTCCATTTATTTGTGTCTCCTTCAATTTCTTTCATCAATATCTTATAGTTTTCAGTGTATCAGCTCTCTTTTCTATTTCCAATGTTACCATCCTTTTCAAAACCCCTCCTCACTCCAGGAAATTCCCTATCCTTCCAGCAAATAATAACTTTGCTTTTATTGCATAGAGAAATGTAGGCTATCAGGCATGAAAAGCTCCCTCAACTTCCTAGCATCACATCTACAACTTAACTAGTTAACTCTATCTGCAAAATCTCTTTCCCTCCAGCTTTGGAGAAGTTTCTCTTCTCTGTGTTTAAGGTTAATTCCTACATTGGGGCTTTCACTTTCCAGGATTGTACCTTGCTCCATCAGTTAACCCTTCTCTCTCATGAATTTTTTTTTATTAAGATTATGATAGTTAACAACCTTGTGAAATTACAGTTGTACATCATTATTAGTCATGTTGTAGGTACACCACTTCACCCCTAGTACCCTCCCCCTATCCCCCCTTTCCCCTGGTAACCACAGATCAGTTCTCTTTGTCTATATGTTAACTACCACCTATGAGTGGAGTCATACAGAGTTCGCCTTTCTCTGTCTGGCTTATTTCACTCAACATAATACCCTCAAGGTCTATCCATGTTGTTGTGAATGGGACGACTTTGTCCTTTTTGTGGCTGAGTAGTAGTCCATTGTATATATATATATATATATATATATATATATATATATATATACCATATCTTCTTTATCCAATCATCAGTTGCTGGGCACTTAGGTTGGTTCCATGACTTGGCTATTGTGAATAATGCTGCGATGAACATAGGGGTGCATGGGACTTTTGGAATTGCTGATTTCAGGTTCTTAGGATAGATACCCAGTAGTGGGATGGCTGGGTCATAAGGTATTTCTATTTTTAACTTTTTGAGAAATCTCTATACTGTTTTCCATAGTGGATGCACCAGTTTGCATTCCCACCAACAGTGTATGAGGGTTCCTTTTTCTCCACAGCCTCTCCAACATTTGTCACTCTTGGTTTTGGATATTTTTTGCCATTCTAACAGGTGTAAGGTGATATCTTAGTGTAGTTTTGATTTGCATTCCCCTGGTGATTAGTGGTGATGAGCATCTTTTCATGTGTCTATTGGCCATCCTTATATCTTCTTTGGAGAAATGTCTGTTCATGTCCCCTGCCCATTTTGTCATTGGTTGTTTGATTTTGTGTTGTTGAGCTGTGTGAGTTCTTTATATATTATGGAGATTAACCCTTTGTCGGCTACATAACTTGTAAACTTTTTTTTCCCAATTAGTGGGCTGTTTTTTTGTTTTAATCCTGTTTTCCCTTGCTTTGAAGAAGCTCTTTAGTCTGATGAAGTCCCATTTGTTTATTCTTTCTATTGTTTCCCTCGTCTGAGGGGTTACCGTGTCCGAAAAGATTCTTTTGAAACTGATGTCAAAGAGTGTACTGCCTATATTCTCTTCTAGAAGACTTATTGTTTCAGGCCTAATCTTTACATCTTTGATCCATTTTGAGTTTATTTTAGTGAATGGTGAAAAAGAATGGTCGATTTTCATTCTTTTACATGTGGCTGTCCAGTTTTCCCAGCACCGCTTGTTGAAGAGACTCTTTTTTCTCCATTGTAGGACCTCAGCTCCTTTGTCAAAGATTAGCTGTCCATAGATGTGTGATTTTATTTCTTGGCTTTCAATTCTGTTCCATTGATCTGTGCACCTGTTTTTGTACCAGTACCATGCTGTTTTGATAACTGTAGCTTTGTAGTATGTTTTGAAGTCAGGGATTGTGATGCCTCCAGCTTTGTTCTTCTTTCTCAGGATTGCTTTAGCAATTCGTGGTCTTTTGTTGCCCCATATGAATTTTAGTATTCTTTGTTCAATTTCTGTAAAGAATGTCATT
Organism: Equus asinus; assembly: GCF_041296235.1. Taxonomy (NCBI): domain Eukaryota; kingdom Metazoa; phylum Chordata; class Mammalia; order Perissodactyla; family Equidae; genus Equus; species Equus asinus. The sequence goes on from NC_091803.1 coordinate 23,291,759, forward strand.
GGGATTCTGATTGGGAAAGCGTTGGTAGTATGGATATTTTAACTATGTTTATTTTTCCAATCCATGTGCATGGAATGTCTTTCCATCTCTTTATGTTGTCATCAATTTCTTTCAAGAAAGTCTTGTAGTTTTTGTTGTATAGATCTTTCACTTCCTTGGTTAAATTTATCCCAAGGTATTTTGTTATTTTTGTTGCTATCATGAATGGGATTGAGTTCTTGAGATCTTTTTCTGTTAGTTCATTGTTACCATATAGAAATGCTACTGATTTATGTATGTTGATTTTATACCCTGCAACTTTGCTGTAGCTGTTGATTGTTTCTAATAGTTTTTCTATGGATTCTTTGGGGTTTTCTATATACAAGATCATGTCGTCTGCAAACAGCGAGAGTTTTACTTCTTCATTGCCTGTTTGGATTCCTTTTATTTCTTTTTCCTGCCAAATTGCTCTGGCCAACACCTCCAGTACTATGTTGAATAAGAGTGGTGAAAGTGGGCACCCTTCTCTTGTTCCTGTTCTGAGAGGGACGGTTTTCAGGTTTTGTCCGTTGAGTATGATGTTGGCTGTGGGTTTGTCATATATGGCCTTTATTATGTTGAGGTACTTTCCTTCTATACCTATTTTATTGAGGGTTTTTATCATAAATGGATGTTGGATCTTGTCGAATGCTTTCTCTGCATCTATTGAGATGATCATGTGGTTTTTATTTCTCATTTTGTTAATGTAGTGAATCATGTGATTGACTTGCGGTTGTTGAACCATCCCTGTGTCCCTGGTATAAATCCAACTTGATCATGGTGTATGATCTTTTTGATGTATTGCTGTATTCGGTTTGCCAAAATTTTGTTCAGGATTTTTGCATCTATGTTCATCAGTGATATTGGCCTGTTATTTTCCTTCTTTGTGTTGTCCTTGTCAGGTTTGGGGATCAGGGTGATGTTGGCTTCATAGAATGTATTAGGGAGTGCTCCATCTTCCTCTATTTTCTGGAATAGTTTGAGAAGGATAGGTATTAAATCTTCTTTGAATGTTTGGTAGAATTCTCCAGAGAAGACGTCTGGTCCTCGATTCTTATTTTTGGGGAGGTTTTTGATTACTGTTTCTATTTCTTTACTTGTGATTGGTCTATTCAGATTCTCTATTTCTTCCTGATTCAGTTTGGGGAGGTTGTGTGAGTCTAGGAATTTATCCATTTCTTCTAGGTTGTTCAATTTGTTGGTATAGTTGTTCATAGTATTCTCTTATGATCCTTTGTATTTCTTTGGTATCTGTTGTGATTTCTCCTCTCTCATTTCTAATTTTATTTATTTGATATGTCTCTCTTTTTATCTTAGTGAGTCTGGCTAAGGGTTTATCAATTTTGTTAATTTTTTCAAAGAACCAACTCTTTGTTTCATTGATACTTTCTACTGTCTTTTTTGTTTCAATATCGTTTATTTCTGCTCTAATTTTTATTATTTCCCTCCTTCTACTGACTTTGGCCTTTGTTTGTTCTTCTTTTTCTAATTCTGTTAGGTGTCGTTTGAGGTTGTTTATGCAAGATTTTTCTTGCTTATTGAGGTGAGCCTGTATTGCAATGAATTTCCCTCTTAGGACTGCCTTCACTGTGTCCCAAATAAGTTGGTATGGTATGTTTTCATTTTCATTTGTCTCCAGATAATATTTGATTTCTTCTTTTTATTTCTTCAATAATCCATTGTTTGTTCAGTAGCATGTTGTTTAGTCTCCACATTTTTGCCCCTTTCCCAGCTTTATTCTTGTAGTTGATTTCTAGTTTCATAGCATTATGATCCAAAAAGATGCTCAATATTATTTCAACCCTCTTGAACTTATTGATGCTTGCTTTGTTTCCCAACATATGGTCTATCCTTGAGAATGTTCCATGCACGCTTGAGAAGAATGTGTAACCTGCTGTTTTTGGATGAAGTGTTCTATATATATCTATTAAGTCCATCTGGTCTAATTTTTCATTTAATTCTATAATTTCCTTGTTGAGTTTCTGTCTGGATGATCTATCCATTGGTTTAATGGAGTGTTGAGGTCCCCTACTATTATTGTATTTTTGTTGATGTCTCCTTTTAGCTCTGTTAATAGTTTCTTTACAAATTTTTGTGCTCCTGTGTTGGGTGCATACATATTTATAAGTGTTATGTCATCTTGGTGGAGTGTCCCTTTTATCATTATATACTGCCCCTTTTTGTCTTCCTTTATCTGTTTTGCTTTGAAGTCTACTTTGTCTGATATAAGTATGGCAACACCTGCTTTCTTTTGTTCATTATTAGCTTGGAGTATTGTCTTCCATCCCTTCACTCTGAGTCTGTGTTTGTCTTTGGGGCTGAGGTGTGTTTCCTGGAGGCAGCATATTGTTGGATCTTATTCTTTGATCCATCCTGCCACTTTGTGTCTTTTGATTGGAGAGTTCAATCCATTTACATTTAGAGTGATTATTGATACATGGGGGCCTACTGCTGCCATTTTATTACTTGTTTTCTGGTTGTTTTGCATTTCCTTTGTTTCTCATCCCATGATTTTTGGATTCCTAATTCAAGTAGGTAAATTTCTGTATTGGCTTTCTTCTTATTTGTAATTTGTGTCTTTATTCTTGTTGTTTGTTTAGTGGTTACCAGGTGGTTTGTATAACACATCTCATAGATGAGATAGTCCTTTTTTTGATAGCCTCTTATTTCTTTAAATTAAAACGTTCCTTCCCTTTTCTCTTCCCCTTCTAGCTTGTTATTGTCAGGTTTTTTTTCCTCATCTTTTTTGTGTTGTGAGTTTGTGGTTAAAATGACTAGGTTATATTTATTCTTGGTGTTTCTGTTCTGTTTATCTTTAATCTTTTATTTAACTTTTGCTAACCTGTTCTGATGGAGATCTGCTACTTTCTGTTATTGCCCCTCTGCTTATCTCCTTTGTTCTGGATTTTGTAACCCCTTTCCTTTTTTTGATTTTTCAGGTATGAGGTTCTTCCTGAGCATTTCTTGAAGAGGAGGTTTTGTGGCAATCAATTCCATTAACTTTTGTTTATCTGGGAAAGTTTTTATTTCTCCATCATATTTGAAGGATATTTTCACTGGGTAGAGTATACTTGGCTGCAGGTTTTTGTCCTTCAGAGTTTTGAATATTTCATTCCAATCTCTTCTAGCCTGTAAGGTATCTCCTGAGAAATCTGCTGATAGCCTTATGGGGTTTCCTTTGTAAATTATTTTCTTCTGCCTGGCTGCCCTTAGTATTTTCTCTTTGTCATTGACTTTTGCTAGCTTCACTACTATATGCCTTGGGGTTGGTCTTCTTGTATTAATAAAGTTTGGCGATCTATTGGCTTCTGTCACATGAAGTTCCATCTCTCTTCCCAAGTTTGGAAAGTTCTCAGCCATTATTTCTTTGAACAGGCCTTCTGCCCCCTTCTCCTTCTCTTCTCCCTCTGGTATACCTATAACCCTTATGTTGCATCTCCTAATTGAGTCATATAATTCTTGGAGAGTTTCTTCATTTCTTTTTAGTCTTAGGTCTCTCCCCTCCTCTGTCTGCAGCATTTCTATATTCCTATCCTCCAAATTGCTAATTCTGTCCTCCATATTATCAACCCTACTGTTCAGAGAGTCCGGATTTTTCTTAATCTCCTCCATTGTGTTCTTCATCTCCAGTATTTCTAATTGGTTCTTCTTTATAGTATCAAGCTCTTTTGTGACATAGCTCCTGAACTCATTGAGTTGTCTATCTGAATTCTCTTTTAACTCGTTGAGTTTTTTAATGATGGCTGTTTTGAAATCATCATCATTTAGGTTATAGATTTCACTGTCTTTGGGATTGTTTTCTGGGTGCTTATCATTTTTCTTCTGTTCTGGAGATTTAATATATTTTTTCATACTGCTTGATGGCATGGATTTGTGCCTCCACATCAAGATAGAGTTTAGTCGCTGCTTCCACTTGTTGCAACTGGTGTTGTGGGGGGGAGCAGCTGTTTAGACTGCACCAACCAGGAACCCTGTCAGCTGTTACTGAGTGGACCCGGGCCTCTCCTCGTAGTCACAGTGGTCTTGTGGGATCCCTTGTCAGTTGTGGGGGCAATTGCAAGGGGGCCTCAGGCTGCTGGTGCCTACTGTTGCAGCCCTCCTAGACGCGCTCCCTCCTTGGGGTCTGCAGCAGTGTTATGGGCTTTCCCAGCAGCCGGGAGCAGGATCACCTATAATCACAGCTTTGTCACTGTCAGAGCCCACAAGATCACACTTGTCCACTATAGGTCCAAGCAGAGCTATGGGTATCTTCTGCACTCTGTGGTTAGCTCACCTAGTTGTGCTACTTTTGCCCCAGGGCCTTCCAGCCTTGTGATTGCCAGTTGGGACCTTTCCACTAGTTAGTGCTGTGCAGAGGCTTTCACTGAGGCTGCTGTGGGAAGCTGGAGTTCCCCCCGGGCCACGTAGCTGTTCCACTGGAGCTCCACCCAACCCCACACCACTCTCACAGAATCTCTGGGAGCCCCTTGCCTCATCTGGGACATGGCCAGAGTCCGTGGGCCTGGCGGTGGCTGGCAGGCTGCTGCCTTGTGGGGAATTCTGCTCTTTGGGAGCTTCCTGGCGTTCCGAATGCTGGGTGGGGCCTCCCTGCTAATGGCGAGCAGAGGCTTTCCCTGCCAGCAGGTGTGGGACCCTGGAGTTTCCCCCTGGGCCGTGGAGCCAGGTGCTGAAGCTCCACCCAGTCCCCAAGCACGTCCATGGGAAGTCTGGGCACCTCCTGCACCATCCCGTGCACAGCCAGAGACCGTGGGCCTGGCAGCAGCTGGCGGGCTGGTGCTCTGCTGGGGAATCCGCTCCCTGGGAGTCTCCCGGTGTTCTGTATGCTGGGTGGGGCCTCCCCGCTAATGGTGAGCAGAGGCTTTCCCTGCAGCGGGTGTGGGACCCTGGAGTTTCCCCCTGGGCCATGGAGCCGAGTGCTGGAGCTCCACCCAGTCCCCAAGCACGTCCATGGGAAGTCTGGGTGCCTCCTGCACCGTCTGTGCACAGCCGGAGACCGTGGACCTGGCAGCAGCTGACGGGCTGGTGCCCTGCCAGGGAATCTGCTCCCTGGGAGCTTCCCCTTGTTCTGAATGCTGGGAGGGGCCTCTCTGCTAATGGCGAGCAGAGGCTTTCCCTGCCGGTGGGTGCGGGACCCTGGAGTTTCCCCCTGGGCTTAGGTGTAATCACGGGGGGCTTAGGTAGGGCTGTTGTCACCTGTTTCCACCATTGCTCCGCCAGTGAGTGCACACTCCTGCCCTTGGTGCGTGGCGATGCTATGGGGGAGTCTGCTGGAAGAAAGCCTCTTGCAGGTACTAGGCTGTCTGGGGGTCGGGGGTTGGAGAATTTTCACCTATTTCCACCTCCTCCAGGGGAAAAGTCCGTCCGCCTTTCGATGTATAGCAGCACGAGTCTCTCAGGCATCTTGAGATGCTATCTGGATATCCTTTGTTAATCAGTGAATGTCCAATTAGTTGTAGATTCGAAGGGGGAGAGACAAAGAAGACCACTCACTCTGCCATCTTGGTCCCGCCCACTCTCTCGTGAATTTTTAGTCTCTCCCTCTATATGGTTTTCTTTGCTGTGGCCTATTTTATGTACCAGTCTCTCTTATCATAACAAACAAAAACTTTCCCTCAATCCTGCATTCTTCTCTACATAACACACCTTCTTTGTCCCTTTGTAGTCAACATCTTCACAAGAATAGTTCAAACTTGCTTCCTCTACTTCCTTATCCCCATTGCAAGTTAGACTTCTGACCCATCACTTCCCTGAAACTACTCTCCCCAAGAATCAGCATTTTCTCCTAATTGCCAAGCCCAAAGATTTGTCTTTCTTGAACTGTCTGAAGCATGCCACCATTGACCAGTTTCTCTCTTAAAATCCCTTCCTCTTTTGAACTCCATGACTCTCCTCTGGCTCTCCTACTCTTTCCAATTGTTTTACATCTCCCTTGCAGGCCCCATCCTCCCTTTCATTTCTTCAGTGATGTTGGATCCCAAAACTAGTCCTCAGTTTCCTTCTTTCCCATTCCACATGCACACTCAAGGTCATTCCATCTACTCGTATGGTTTCAACCACCATACATTAAAGATTTTCAAACTTAAATTTCCAGCTCAGCTTTTCCCCCCAAACTTCAGATCCTTATCCTACATAAAATTGACTACTTGGCATCTCTAACTGGATGTCCCCAAGGGATCTCAAACTTAACATGTCCAAAACCTAACTCAGCATCTTCCCACCAGTGTATCGTCCTTTATTTCTTCAAATTCTCTCAATTCCTTTTCCTCATTCATGGGGTACAAAGGGAAAAGTGTGATTGAGAGGGAGTTGGAGGTTGGCCTTCCCTTGCCCTCCCATCCTTGAGGAGGAGGTTGTTTGCCAGCAGCTTCCTAAGGCACAAAAGCTTGACTAAGGGCTCACTTGCTCTCAACCCAGCTCAGCTCCCCCCAGCCTCTGAATCACCCCACTCATAAACTACTGCTATTCCTTAGCCTGGAATTCTCTTCCCATTGTCCACTTGGTAAATGTGGCTGTTCAGAGTGGTTCTCTCGCCTCTTTTCCGACCCCCTTAAGTGTGCCTCACTGAATGCTGGAAGCTTAAAATCTAAAAGCTACTTTTCCCAGAGTATCGTGTATCCTGGGTTCCACAGGTGATCTAACTTTCACCAAGCCCTTTCATCAATGCCCTTGCGATCTGGAAGGGGAAAGTGCACACTGAGTTGGAGGCCATGCTTCTTGCTCTTTTGGTGGGTAAACTTGGACGTGGAAGTGTTAAAACTTTTCCTTTGTGCTGCGGTTGTAGCAGAGGTTCCAGTGTTGATCTCTAGCTTTCTGGATGTCAAAAAGCAGGGTGAGGGCATCCATTTTGCTGTTTATTAATCTCTTTAATACTATCTCTAAGGCCCATAGTAGGTACATAGTAGGAACTCAGGAGATGAACACATGAAAGAAATTTGTGCTATGATCATGTTCAAATAATTACTTCTCCATAGATTTTTTAAAATCTATTTTATTGGTATTCTTAGTAATATAGAAGCCTGAATTGCTGTTATTAATATCATAAAGGTGGGGAATTCCAGGATGCCATCATGCTGGGATGGTGGGAAGGAGCTCCCCTCAAGTAGTGGGATGTCTTAGGGGTCTTACCCAGAGCAGACCATTAAGGGAGGGCTCTTTAGTTTGGGGTGCACACTAATAATCATGGATATCTTCACTGTGCAAGATGACATGGGCCCTGAAGTGCTCCCATCCCAAGCTCTTTACATATAGGCTTTTAATGACTATTGTTTTATATTTTCATTTATCATTTAATTATAATAAAACAGAAATCACATAAAATATACATGCAAAAATAAAACATCCAGAATTCCACGAAAATAGTCTTTTACGAATTTGGTTTGCAGGTCCATGGTTGTCCTACCTACTACGGCATATTACTTTCTCATCTCTTATGTCTCTGAGTTCTTGTTCCATTCACTTCTGGAAGCATTACGGTCAAATCTCATCAGTAGGTGGGTGAGTGTGTTGCAGCCACTTCCCCAATTCTCCTTGCCACCTCATGCCCAGTTTGTGTGGCATTTTCACTGGTCGATCAGTTCAGGTTTGAGCACTTCATAGATTAAATATCTATTACTTCAATATGATTCCATCCAGTGGACAAAGAATTTAACTGGAAATATATTATCCTCTACGCCCTGATAAAATGCACCCTATCTCCTAATGTCCCCATCTCTTGGGGCCTCTCTCCCGTTCCACAGCCCTTCTTCCCCCAGGCATCCCAACCCACTTAGAAAATGCATTAAATTTGAGGCTGGGAGGGGCCTGCTTCTCTGAGGTAATAAAAGGCCATCAGGGAAAAACAATTTGCCATGGCGGGGGGGGGGGGGGGGGGGGGGGGGTGGCTTCCTAGCACTGACATGTGTTTGCAATTGCCAGCTGAGAGTCTTTTCGGTTGGCTAGAAACATTAAGGCATAGTGAGACATTCATTAAAAAAACCTGAGGCAACGTAGGATTAAAATAACCTATAAGAGGCAAGATCGGCAGCAAAGGGCCAGATAGTAAATATTTACAGCTTAGCAGGCCATACAATTTCTGTCGCTACTCAACTCTGCTGCTGTTAAAGGAAAGCAGTCATAGACAAGACGTAATTGATAGTGTGGTCAGATTGGGCTCACTGGCTGTAGCTTGCCACTCCCTGCATAAGAGAAAGGAGTCAATGCTAACCGCGCTGCAATCTGTTCAAATGTGCTTCATCTGAAACTCCTACTAGCTGATACCTTGCTTTCATTTCTGATTCAAGTCTCAGTTGTCCATTTGTGAAGAACAATCAATAGTCAAGTCTTGAAGATTATTAATATCCCTAGTTTTGCTCAAAAGAGTTGGCTAAATAATAAGACATCAGGAAATCAATGAACTGAAGGTCCTCTTTAAGTCTAACTAGACGTGTAGTCTTGGGGAAGTGACAGCACTACTCTAGACCCCAGTTTTGGGGTTCAGTCTCACGATTTCTTTCTTTAAAAAACTCTATAATGTTTTTTACAAAAGTAATTCATGTTGACCATAGCACATTTAGAAATAGAGTTAAGCAGAAAGAAGAAAACAAGGATCCTCACAACTCCGCCACACAGAGACACCACTGGGGACATTCTGGCACACATCCTTTCAGCTGTCTATCAATTTAGCTATTCTATTTACTTTCCTGGCGATCCTTCAAATAATAAAAGTGGGATCATACTAAACAGCTTCATGATCTCAGATTTTTCACTTAATATAACATGAACATTTTTCCATGTTATTAAATATTTTTCTACAATATCATATTAGCCAAATAGTATTGTTATGTGGATGTACCATAATTCATTTAACTAATATCCTCTTTAGTTAGGTTGTTTCCAATTTCTTCTTTGTATAAATTACATTGCAATGGGCATCTTTGTAGAGAAAGCTTTGCACACATTCCTGATTATTTCCTTCTTTCAACGTTAAAACTTTTTCATAGGTTCAGCAGTCATTCCATGTTTGGCCAATAGAGGGCATGTTGGGTCTTCCTCCTCAGGGCAAGGCCATGCATAAAGCCGTTTCTACAGTATATAACAACAAAAATAATGGTTTTATTGTGAAAATTATTCAATTTTGGATCTTCAGTAATAATCAACAAACTCCAAAGGGAGAATCAAAGTCATTTATGTCTAACAAGATTACACACACACTCAATACCTAAATAATGAACTACCTTGTTAGCACTTAAACCCAAAATGAATAAAAATTGCCTCTTTTGCCCAGTTCAGAGTAACTAAGGGAGCGCTCTGCTTTATGCAAAGACATGAAAAGTCTCTGCAGAAGACTGTAGGATAGTAAACAAGCAAGCAGAAAAGGGAACTCAAGCCTGAAAATACTGACCTTGCTAGAGAAAAAAGCCCAGAGGGCCCTAGGAGTTTTAGCTCCCTAGAAATACAGATTTTGGGCCAACACTGCATGGAAACTTGCCTAGACCATTACTTATCTATCACCTAGCTACCAGGTTTTGGTAGGTAGTACTATAAGTTTTGTCAGCTAGAGATTGAAATAATTATTTTATGCGCTTTTTAAAAAATTTTAACCAAGACCATCATTTTCCAAGGGCAGTGATCTGCCTATACTTCTTGGCACACTCAACTACTAAGCACAAGGGAGGTACTTAAATAGCTGTCACTCAATGCTAATGACCAGTTTCTATTCTAGTATAATGATGATTATTGAGAGGTAGAGACTGGTTAAGGGCGGAGGCTCTGGAGCTAGGTTGCTGTATTTGTATCCCGATTTGCTCACTCACTAGCTGTATTGGGTACTTTACCCCCTTGAGCCAATGTTTCATCATCTTGTAAAATGTGGGTAGTAACAGTATGCATCCCAGAGGTTGATTATGAGAATTAAATGAATTTAAACATGTAAAGAGGTCAGCACAGGGCCTGGACCATGAGAAGCTCTTGATAGGTGTTATTAAAGTAACTGCTTAACTAAGTGATTACTAAGATTTATTCCTCACTTTAAAATTCTATGATTCTTCATGGGTGATGCTCTCTCCAAGCTTCTCCTGTAGCCACTGAGGACAGCAGCCTCTCCCTGGCTTCCCAGGTTCACCTGCTGGCTGTGGCCATGGCTATGCTGGCTCTAGGAAGCTCTCTGATAGCCATAGGCCACATATCTACCCTGGTCCCTTACCCAGTTACCTCTTTTCAATTCAACTCCAGCCATCTTCTATTTGTTCAAAAGGAGTTCCATTTGATTCCATCAAATCAGGACATTTCACAAATATAGTCATCTTCATAAAGGTGATCTAAGATGTCATATGGAACAGAAATGTTTTCCTTCACAGGCCTCAAACACAATGTGCTCAGACTAGAAAGATACAAGGCTTTGTGCAAGAAGGGACGTCAGTAGGGATGGAGATACCACAGCCCCTGCTTCTTCAGGCCAGCTGTGCCGTGGTTCCTCTTTGCCATTTTGTGCAGCGGTTCTCTGCCCTTTTCCTATGCCAACACACTCCCATCCAGAAAAGTGGATTCTCCAGGGGTGGGCAGGTGTGGGGAATGAAAATCATATGTTCCTTTAGGGGCAAATATTGGAATCAGGCTGAGTTATAAAGATGTCCTCCCCTCCCATTCTGATCAGCTCTAGAGGGGTGCATGACCTCCTCCCAACAAAGTTAGTGACATAAGACTAAGACAGGATACAAGCAAGAAAAAACAAACATGTATGTCTATAGATGGGGTTCATGGCAGGCTGCTCCAAGATGTGGCACTCTGGTACGCAGATTATTTTGAACTGAAGACAATAAAGGCTCAGAAGACTCAGGAATAACATTTGACCTTCCCCCAACATGCCTGAAAGAACTTAAGATAGAAGGTCTGTTCCGGGAAGGAGCTAATACCGTGAGACAACCATAGTACAGTGTAAAACAGGGGCAACAGAAAAGGCACCCACAAGCCCACTTTCATCAAAGTTCTGTCTCTCAGCCCACATTCTCTATAGGTGGCCCAGCAAATAGCTGTCTAATAAACATCTGCATTTCCCTCTCTATGTAAATTGCCTTCCTCCTGTTTGAAGTTCCAAACCACTACTGTCAACATCCTCCTTTGTCTTTAGCTGAAGATGTATTTGACATGGCAACTTCGGCGATTCTGGAAAGTTGCTCAGTTTCCTGGGTTTCTCCCATGTATACATATTAAACTTTGTTTTATTTTGTCCAGCTAACTTGCCTTATGTCATTCTAATTTTTTGACTAGCCTTAAGAACCAGAGGGAAGTGGGGGGGAGGGGCAGAATTCTCCTTCTTCCCCTATAATATACATATATAATGATATGCTGAAGCTGATTTTATTGCTATTTGGAGGTTGAAGGAGTTGAGTAACAAGAAATGGCACTTAAGAGAGCTGAGCCCTTAATGAGGCTGGATTTCCCAGGCAGAGGGGAGAGGCATTGGGTTTATAGGCATCTGGAAGCAGCAGAAAGTGAACAGAGTGTAAGGAGACAGGAAGGAAGAGTACCATAAACTAGGGAGTAATGAAGCCAGACTGTGGAGCACACTAGTTTAGATGGAATGTGTTAAGCATTGGAGAATCAGAGGTTTTTGAACAAAGGAGTGACTACAACATAGTGTTGAACAGAGGCTTGATCTGGCAGCTCTATTCATTGTAAATTGAAGGGGACAGGCGAAGGAGTGGAGTGGAAAGAATGTTTGGGTCAGGCTTGGGCCTGACCACTGTGGCCAGGTCACCACTGTGGCACTAAGCTGAGGTGCCTCGGGTAAGTGACATGACCTGGCTGAGCCTCGGTTTCCTCATCTGTAAAATGATATGTCAGAGGCTTCTGGGAGGATTAATCATTTACCAAGTATTTTGCTGGGTTCCTAGAATGTGCCAGACTCTTTGCTGAGTGTCAGGGGTACAAAAATGGACAAGAAAAGAGGTAGTCTATGTCTTCAAGGAACTTTCCATCTAGGACAGAGACAGATAATAAAAAAAAGTAAACAAATTAAAACTGTGAAGTGTGATAAGGTGAAGAAGGCATGTAGGGGGGCAACCACTTCCCACTCAAGAGGTCAGGGAAAGTCCCTCTGAGGAAGTGAAATTTATTGAGACCAGAGAATTGAAAAGGAGGCTATCAGGCAAAGAGCAAAGGGAAGAAGATTCAGGGGAGGGGAATAATATGTGCAGAGGTAGGAAAAGCTTGGTGTGTTCCAAGAAATGCAAAGAACCCTAGAGCATGAGGGGTGAGGTGAGGGAGGAGGGCGTGCGATGAGACGGAGAGGAGGGCAGTAACCGGATCACGGCAGGAGTCCGAACTCTACTGTAAACAAAGTGGTGAGCCACCGAAAAGTTTTAAGTGGGGAGGGTCATGTCCAGATGCGTGTTTTTAAACTATTACTCTGCTGTGCGCTAAACAGATTTGAGGGGGGCAAGAGTAGAAATGGGGATACTGTTCAGGAGGCTAGCTATTGCAGTAGTCTAAGTGACAGACACTGATGCCTTAGATTAGGGTGGGGACAGTGGAGCTGAAGGGAAGGGTGGGATTCAAGAAATATTGTGAAGGTAGAATCAAAGATCTTGTACGTGGGTGAGAAAAGGGAGGGAAGGAGTGAAATCAAGTATGACTCAGGTTTCTGGCTTGAGTGACTGGGTAGAAAGCATTGTAATAAGTGAGATGAATGAGACTGGAAGAGGTACAGTTTTGGACCAGGAATAAGATAACATATAAAATATCTTGTTCAGTGCCTGGCACATAGAAGACACTCAATAAATGGAAATTACTATTATTATATGGTCATTCTATATTCTATAACAATGGCTTCTAGAAAACAGCTGGAAACAGTAACTTCTCTGTCCTTAAATACAGTATGTATATTGTATATGTATATGAAACAGAAGAACAAGATTCTGAGAAAAACAGATGATGGTAGCAGGCCTCTCTGAAAGAAATTACAGCAAAAACTTCATTAAGGAAGTAAGATGCACAGAGGGGGACAGCTACAACACAGCCACTGAAGAAGCTGGTTTATCAGATCACCACCTGATATGGTCTCACTTCTCCTCTGAAACTGCAGTAATGAAAACATGTAAACTACCAGAATGTTTCACATTTAAAGCTTTTATTTTGAAAAATAAAATACAAAAGTCATTAAGTTGTAAATGTATATGGTAATTCCCCAACTTCTCAGAAACAATACAATGAATTATTTAAATAATTAAGACATTTAACATTATCCACATCAATACATTTCAACAGGGACAAGCGTTCTACAAAACATTAGAACACGTACAGACGACCTATTTCAAGACGAAACTGCCCAATTTTGCTTTAAGAATCCCATTTTTAAGCCCTCCCCTTGAAACCAAAGATGAGAATCTGATAAGAAAAGATGAGGACCAGAGCAGTTTTAACAGAAGAAAGTACACATCCCCTCTGGGCTCCGTATCCACAGGGTTATGCGTGTAATTAGGATCACGAGCACTGTACTCAGAACGCAGGCCACTCGGGAAGGCCCAGAGGTGGACTGACACCCCACCTTCTTTCTCAGCAGGAGGAGATTGGCAAATGAATAGGAGATGTGGGCCATGGTACGTGTACTCCACTGGTCTCCGCAGGGCACAGCTAGTCCTAGAAGTTTCCCTTCTGTTGAAAAGGCAGCTGTCTTCCTAGGGCAGACAGACAGGATTCGGTTACAGGTGCAGAGTCACGGCTCTTCCTCCCCGGCACCACAGTGCCCTCTTCCCAGTTGTGAGCCTGGCATCAGCCAGGTAGCGGGGCAGGAGGATCAACAATTCCAAGAACAGCTGCATCAGGAGGACCACCAGAGAGGTACACCCTCCCTCAGTCTGGGATGCTTTCAGATGCTTGCCAGCAGCTTCTCTGTGCAAAACAAGCAGATGGCAGCCAAAGCAAGGACTGCTTCTGCCCATTTCTAAATGACTGCCACTGCCATCTGCAAACGAAGCTACTTCAGGGGCACTGGTATGGACGTCAGATGTCCAGGGGTCCAACAGGCTGACTCTTCATTTGACAAAATGGATACTAAGGTTCTTTAAAGGAAGCTTTAGAGAACACAGTGACTGTCATTCAAATGCCAAAGGGACCCAAAAGACAAGAAGAAAGACTAGTATCTGTCCTGAGATGCTGTGCTGTCTTCCTAGCTTCTCCTGAATCCTCTCACTGCATCTGGACAGCTACAGGCCTTGGCAAACAAACACGGATGAAATGCTGTTTTGGAGGCAACCTGAAGCCTGGAGTCAACCGACACTGTGTTCTGTCTTGTAAAACAGCTGGTCAACCAATCAATTCCTGTGTGTGCATTTCAGGGAGGGAATTTATCTACAAATTCGGAAGTATTTTGGATAAACAAAATTATCCAAGGCCTGTTAACTGCTACATCCATGCATATCCATCGAGGGGAAGTCTAACACTCAGCATTTGCTCCTTAGCAAAAAGGGAATCACAAACCCTGAAACCTAGTTAATATCATTAGCTCACTGCCATCCATGATTTTGACACAGCAGTGTTCACGTGCTTTTTATATCTACAATCCATTAACACAAAGTAAGTCAAAAAAATCTCTTATTCAAATTATCCAATCTAAGTTTTCTCATCAGTACAACAAGAATACCACCTACTTGCCAGAGTGGTTTGAAAACTGAATGAAATCATTTATATATAAATTAATAATATATATATTTATCACAGATGTTATATACATATTGTATTATATATGTCATATACCATTTACATATTATATAGATAAAATGTTTGGTATTTTATGCCCAGTATAAAGTATGCGCCGAGTACACAGTTACTATATAAACTAAAAATAAAAATCAGCAAGCCAAACTGTAAGAAAAACATCAGATTTTTAAAAAAAGCTTTCAAATTCCAAATGATCTAAGGCATCACTACATTGTTCAGAGCAAAACAGAATCTTAAGAAAGTGTGGGAGGGGTTGGCACCATGGCCTAGTGGTTAAGTTCAGCATGCTCCACTTCAGTGGCCCAGGTGTGGCTCCCGGGTGCAGACCTATACTACTCATCAGCGACCATGCTGTGGTGATGACCCACATACAAAGTAGAGGAAGACTGGCACAGATGTTAGCTCAGGGTGAATCTTCCTCAGCAAAAAAAAAAAAAAAAAGAAAAAGTGTGCAAGAGGGGTGCGAAGCTCTGAGCAGCTACGTCAAGAGGTCTGGGTTCAGAAACTAGCTTTGCCACTAATTGGCTGGTGTCCCTGGACATGAACCTGATGATTACTCAGATATAAGGCATGGCTGGCCTAGCCCACACTGCACCCTTAGCTACAATGAGACAACATAGGTTACAAACATAAGAGATCATAATATATTAAAATCAGCAAGGCCAGATCAGAAAAACCAACCAACCCCAAAAAATATTAGTGCAGAAACATTTGCATGCCCAGCACACACAGAAAGGAGCATGGATGGTGGAAGAAGCCCTGGCTGGAAGCCAGGAGGTGATGTTCTCTAGTCCTGGGCTTCTACCTGTGATGCAACCTTGACAAATAAGTTCTCTCTGGGATCAGTTTCCTTATGAGCAAACAGGTGGCTGGGCTTGATGGTCTCTAGGTTTCTTTCAGCTTAAATATTTCATTATTTTAAACCCCTCTTCATATTGAAAATAACAACCAATACAATAATAACAACCAATCATGTGCCATGATTTTTGCAGATACTATTATGGTTAATTCTTACTACCACTCTCTTAGTTATTATACTCATTTTACTGATGAGGAAGCTAAGACACAGAGAAGTTAAGTAGTTTGCTCCATGCCACACAGAGCCAAGATTGCAACCCAGGTAGACTAACTCCAGAGCTGTGCGCTCCACTCCGGCTATGCTGCCTCCAGTGAGAGTCTGAGCAGGGAAACCCAAAAGACCCAGCAATGTCCCCCAACTCTCACCTCAGGTAAGAAAGAGGCTCCTGGCTCTGCTACTCCACTTGCTCAGTCTGCTGAAGGAAGCAAAAGATGTTTTAAAGTCCCTGAAGTCAGCATGAAAAGTGACTGCCCCCCTTGAAATATCAGGTGTAACTTTCAGGCTCTGATCACAGACTTTGTAATGAACTCAGTGTGCTACTTTTGCATAATAAAGAATTTGACTGGTCTTTGTCCCTGGTTTCTGGTAGGGAGACTCTAAATCCTTGGAATTTCTGGGGTAATAGGAGGTCTTTTGTATTCATCAGCTCCTTGGATCACATCTGAGTTTATGCTAAGAGATGAGATGACTTGAGATGGGGGCTGGTCACCAAAAGACAACTGTGTGATTAGAGGGGTGGGGCTTTGAGTCAGCCCAACCTCTGGGTAGGGGAAGTTGACTGGGGATTGAGTTCAATCACATGGCCATGATTCAATCAATCATGCCCTTGTAATTAGACCCCAACAAAAACTCTGGATGCAGAAGTTCAGTGGGGCCTCCTAGCTGGAGAAGACACTGATGTGCCAGGAGGGAGACACCCTGATTCCATGGAGAGATGGCACCAAGGCTCTCTGTCTGAGACTCTCCAGACCTTGTCCTGTGTTCTCTTCATTTGGCTGGTCCCGATTTGTATCCTTTACAATAAAACTGTAATCGTATGTACAGTGCTTTCCTGAGTTCTGTGAGCCATTCTAGCTAAATATCCAACCTGAGGTTCTGTGGGCTTGTTTTCTCATTTATTTGAAGTTAAACCAAAGTCTTTTATAGGCTCTTTTCTAAGTATATGTGTCTGATGCATTAAATGAAACTAACCAGAATAAGGGGCTTGAAGTATCTGTTAAGCCTTTTGCCTAATTTTTTATCATCTTTTTCTTATTGATTTGTAGGAATTATCTACATTCTACAGATGAGTCCTTTGTTTCAAATAGTTTCTCCAACTCAAGGCTTATTTTTTTACTCTAAGATGCTTTCTAATAAGTAAACACTCTAAATTTTAATGTAGTCCAACTTATCCATTTTAAAATTAATAATTAGTGTTCTTTACAACTTGTTTAAGAAATCCTCCCCTCTTAAGGTGATGAACATATTCTCCTCTATTGTCTTCTAAAAACTATTATTTTGCCTTTCACCTTTAGGTCTATAACCCACCTGGAAATGATTCTTGTGTGTGCTTTGAGTGTCCCTTTAGTTTTAGTCTCAAATGCCCTTTCTTGACTCCTTCAGACTTAATATGCAAAACAGCCTTTCGATTTGACATTCCTTCAATACTCTTGAATTTTATTCTCTGGCTCCAATTACCATAGGCCATAAGTGAGTGACAGTCTGTTCACAAATCCATCCAGGCTTCTGGGACATCACGCCCAGCCAAGGCTCAGGGCCTTCCACTCCCTTGTCTGCAAAAGTTTATCAGTCTTTTGAATAGATTAGGAGCTCCTTGAGAAGATCTTTTTTTTCCTTTGACTACTGAGGACTTTTTCCAATTTCTCACCCATAACAGAAATTCAGTAAACATTTGTTCAATAAATGAAATGAATGAATGAATAGACGGATTGATTAAAATCAAAGATATGCTAATAAGAATATGCCTTGAAAGCAGTTTGAAATTCTCAAGTAATATGTATCAATTATTGATGGATGATTGTTAACAGATAAGAATCTGGGAAGACAGAGCCTTAAACACTGGTGTGAGACACAGCTTCTCTTACGAGAGCCCAGCCCATTTACTCCAGGCTTGCTTCAGGCAACATGACTTCACACAGAGTCTGTGAGTTGGTATGTTTCCCTCACCAACCCATATCTGGAATGTTTTTAGAAACTGAGTTCAGTGTGGTCTTCATTTCCTATTAACGAACTAATTGCTGATAGCAGCAGCCTGGAGGCAACATGCATTATCACTATGCTAGAAAAAGAAGTCCACTGCTGGGCTCAAGGAGTAGCTATCAATTTCTTCCCTGCTACTATATAGGAATGGAAGATGATGCTAAGATGCAGGACACTTTGGACTACTCTAGGCATGTCAGCCATAACACTACTGTTTCTTTTCAACTCAAGAAACAATACTGGAATCCAAGTAAATGAGAATGTGACATTACAAGGATAACTCTGGATCTGTTTTAATCAATTTTTAAAAAAGTAAAAGTTATAAGCTTCAAACTCTCCTTTCCCAACTTGGAGGACTTTGCAGTGGAGGGCCAATGGCCAAGTATAATGTATTGACAAGTCTTCTAGGCTCCAAATGAGAAAAGTCAAAAGGCCATGGACATATATGTAATAAGAACAAAGTGTGGCTGTACATTTTTTTCAAGCTAGATATAAGAAGGCTGGAGCAGATTTCCCAAGGCAGGCTCCTCACATGTGAGATACTGTGTGGCTTGTGAGTGACCTCAAGCAACTGGATTTTAGTTATTCATAAAGTATTCCCTAGTTTTGGAAGGTACTGAACTCTCTGAAATGAAGACTATGCTAAATTATTGTTAAAACCAACAATCACCAAAGGCTAATTTTTCTGCCATCAGCACATATCATTATCCCTTTAAAAAGATCACTTCAATGCTAGAGCCCATCTGCTGTATACATCAAGAGGAGGAAGCAGATACAGTACCTGAGGCTTTTCTTTAAGAAATTCAGGTAGCTGAAATTCTCCTTTATAGACCTGGAAAAACAAAGTCACGTATGAGTTTAAGGAAACAGGCAGTGTTATAGCACTTCAGGACGCCTGAAGCGCTTGATGGTGGATGGGTTTACTGCTTCATTCTTGGCAAGTTTTAGAATGGGAGGGAAGCCTGTCAGTTCAAGAGCAGCCACAGCAAGGACAGAGTGACACCGCCATTCACCCCGATCCCATCTGTTCCACATTTGTCTGTGCTCCCAAGTGGAGGCTGGCTGGGAGAGGGCTCAGAGTATCTGAAGAAGAAAAAAATGCATCCCAACACTCCAAGTGCCGATCACTTCAGCTGAGAGAGAAAGCGAGGCCCAGGCCAGGCCTCTTCCAGCAACCAGCAAAGAATCCATACAATTCACACAATCAGGAATCCTCCTGATTTCTCCAGGAAACCTCCAACTTTCCTTTCCTTTATGTATCCCATATTCCCATAATAATTTTAATATTAAATGATTCTTAAAATGATATATACTTTTAACCTTGTAAAATCTTATAATTAAACATGTTTTAATATATAAATTGATTCTAATATCAGCAATAAGGACATAATTTAAAAATACCATTTATAATAACATATTAAAAAAACCCACAAGATACCTAAGAATAAATCTAATAAAAGATGTGTAAGATATTTACACAGAAAACTATAAAACATTATTGAGAGAAATTAAAGACCAAATAAATTGAGAGACATACCATTTTCAAGGATTGGAAGATTCCATATAATAAACATGTCCATTCTCCTCAAAGGATTTCCAATGAAAATTCTAGCATGCTTTTTTTTGGCGGGGGGGGGGGGCGGTTTCAAGCTGACTGTAAAAGTTACATGGAAACGCATAGGACCAAGAATAATCAAGGTAATCTTAGAAAGAACAAAGTGGGAGGACTTATTCTATCAGATAGTACAACTTCTTATTACACAGCTTTAATTATACTATATAAAATAGAGCTATAATTAAGACAGCAAGCAGCAAGGTTTTGGCATAACGACAGACAAATATATTAATGAAACAGAATAAAGAGGTCAGAAACAGGCCCTTGTATACAGATCCTTGGTTTATAACAAAGGTGGCACCGCAAAGCAGTGCAATTAGAACAAATAACTAAATGTTGTTTATGTATATAATGGTATACTATATAGAAGTAAAAACAATGAACTACTTACTACCATACCAACAACACAGATAAATCCCAACACGTGAGGATGAGGGGAAAAAAGCTACACCCCTGAAAACAATATATATAACGTCTTCATTTAAAAATTTTAAAGCTCATAAATAGGCAAAACAACTCAATGATGTTCGAAATCAGGATCCTGCTTACTCTGGGGAGCAGGGATGTGGGAGCCACGGGGAGGGAGGCTGAGGGAGGTTTCCAGAGTGCTGGTAATTTTCTGTCTTGATATGGGTAGTGATTATGAAAGTGAGTTAATTTTATGATTATTTATTGAGCTATGATTTGTGTACTTTTCTGTATGAATGTTAAACTTCAATAACAAATTTGAACAAATTAAGCCAACAGATTAATACTAAAAGTTCACTGCTAACACATACACACTTTGAGTACAAAGATGTTTGTTTCAAGACTGCAACAGCAAAGAAAAAAAAAAAAAGGGAACTTTCATGTCAATCAAGAGTGAAGATTTCCATTAGGAAAAGTCTGATAACTGCTGGACCCGAGGAGCTAGGCTAAGAAACTACGGGTCGTTATTGGGAGGAGTGCCACTGGATAGCTCTTTAGAGCACAAAGAAACCTTATAAACGGTGAATCCCATAGCCTACAAACCTAAAGGATTTTCACTTGGTTATAAGATGACTGATCCACTTGCAAAAGCAGCAGCATTCCTTCTGAGATTCAGAGAATGAACGTATTTTTCTTCCCGTCTCTTTCTCCACAATTTCTAAAGCCTGGTCTATTCTTTGGGGTCTCTGCTACTGTCCTGGGAAGGCTAAATTAAAGCAGACATACCAGGCTTATGGATAAAGCTTTCCTTGAGAGATGCATCACACTGGAGGCTGAAGTGGGTTCTGGGTAAGAATGCAGCAGCTAGGAGTGTCTCAAAACCTACCACCATCTCTTTCATACCCGCAGATGGTCCCAAGGTCACTGGAGTGGGGGTGGAGGGGGTGGGGATGGCCTAGCTGCTCCCTAAAGAATCTGCATGTTTGCTGTACCCCAACACCACAAGCCAGAGATTGTTCCAGCTTTCTTCCCTGCCCCCACTGCCCCCAGTTTTATTGAGATATAACTGATATGTAACATTGTGTTACTATCCTAGCTTTCTGATACAGGAAGTATCTGAGTCCCAGAAGCTGTGTATCATGTTAACACTGACTTGTATCGTGCCCGTCTACTATCTGCGGGGCAAGCAGACACCCTAAGTGCTGGGGCTCAAGCCACTAGGAGGGTTTTTTGGTTTTTGTTTTTTACCAGATTTTCAGGTATCTTTCCTTCTTCCTCTATTCAGAGAACTGAGTCACAACCCCCACCCTGCAAGCCCCTAGGGCATAAGCTGCTCAGGCCTAGGGTCCTGTGCCCTGGCGGCTGTATTGAATCAGAACAAGTTTGGTTTGCCCCAGTCCTTCTTCCACTGTTAGTGGGTTAGGGCCCCAAGCAACTTTTCTTACATTCCTCACATCCTCCGAGACTCCCAGAAACGGAATCTCCTCTCAGCTAGCCTCTTCTGCTAGAAGTCAAGAAGAAGGTCAACGCAAGCCCAGGGGGTCATACAGCTAGTTAGCGGCAGAGTGAGGCTCAGAAGGTCCCAGGCCAGCACTCTCCATTATCCCACACTTTTTGCATTTTATTACCATTAGCAAATCTTACAGTTAAATCTTCCATTCTCTTTTTGGTCTGTTGTAAAAACCAGTAAGATGATAGAAAATATGAGTGGGAACATTAAATATTTTAAGTTTCCTCCACGCCATCAACAGGTCCAGAGAGGGAAGGGTTATATGAAGGGGGGGGGGGGGAAACCCTAAATGTGTGATGTCACAAAAATAATAAAAAACCAAAAAGGAGTCAGGAAAAGACAGGAGATAAAAGGCTCAATCAAAAAATAAGGAAGCTGTTTCCTTTCATTATCCTTTAGGGAACAAATGCTTCAAAAGTTAGAAACTAGGGTACTGATGAAAAGACGACTTTCTACTGACAGAGCAATTCGTATGTGGTGCAGGAAACTCAATACTGCTTCGCTTATGAAAACAGCAACGTTAGGAATGGAATTTCCCTTGGTTAAATGAACAGCGTTTCTGGACATACTATTCTCTAGTACTAACAGATTGAAGATTTTGCTTGACGGCAATGAGCCAGGTACTCAGAATCCAAATATTCCTACAGAACCCTCCCACCTCAAGCACTGAAGGAATGATGAGGGGACAAAAAGTAGGCTTCTGATTTGGAGAATACATTGGAAATAAAAGTAGTAAGAACAGCAGCTAAACTTTACTATTTTCTCTGCACCAGGTTAGTGTTAAATAAGTGCTTCACGTGTTATTACTTCATTGAATTCCACAATCCCTTGAGGAAGGTATTATTCTCTTCGCAGATAAAGCAACTGAGGCACACAGAAATTGAGAAATCTGTCCAAATGGGAAGCTACTAGGTACCATGACTGAACTTCCATTTTAAAAGGATCATCCTAACTGCTTTGTTTAGACTGTAGAGGGTCAAGGATAGAGGTATGGAGGCCACAACAGTAATCCAGACAAGAAGGCAGCACTGGAGGTGGTGAGAAGTGGCAGGTTTGTGGATTTTTTCTAATTACATCAAGATTTCCCAAAAGATTGGATGTGAGGTGTAAGACAGCAGGGCCAGAGTCGAGGATGACTCCAAGGTTTTTGGCCTAAGCAACTCCCAACTAGAAATATGGAGCTGCTATCAACTCAGTTGGGAAAGGTTCTGGGTAGAGCAGATTTTCAGGGGAAGGTCAGTAGTTCAATTTTGGATATGTTAAGCTTGAGATAAGACAATAAATGAAAACGTCAAGTAGCCAGTTGGATATACAAATCTGGAGTTCATGGAAGAAGTCTGGGCTAGGATATATGAATTTGAGAATCATCAACTTTTACATGGTATTTAAAGCCTTGATATCCGATGTGATAAGCCAGGCACTGAGGGCAGACAGAGAAGAGCAGAGTACTTAAGACTGAGATATGGGGGCATTCTAACATTAAGAGATCAAGAGAAGAGGAAGAACCAGCAAAGAAGACTGAGAGGCAGCTACCAATGACATAGAAAGAAAATTCAAAAAGTGGTACCCTAAAAGCCAAGTGAAGAAAATACATCAAGGAGCAATTAATTGTATGAAAAGATGGTGGAAGATAAGATGATAATTGACCACTGGATATAGCAATGTAAAGGTCACTGTGGCCTTGACAAGAGCAAATTAAGCACAACAGTAGCTGTGAAACTCTGAATGGAGTGGATGGTAGGACAGAAAAGAGGGAGAGGAACTGGTGACATGGAGTACAGAAAACTTGAGTTTTGATGTAAAGGGAAGTAAAGAAATGGAATTGCAGTGGCAGGGCAACTAGGATCAATAACTGTGTGTGTGTGTGTGTGTGTGTGTGTGTGTGTGTGTGTGTGTGTGTGTTAAGAAACAAGAACTAAGGGCATACTAGTTCGTTGACGGAAAGACCTTGCTGCAAAGCAAAATCTGATGATGCAGGAGACATGGGGAGATGGCTTGGGTACATGAGAGGAGGAAATGCCGTCAGATAGGAGCATGGATGTTCACTGCTGTTACACAGATTTCTATTGTGATAGATGAGAATAGGTCTGCATCGCTTTTCTTCCTCCAGTCTCTCAGAAATTACATAATAATTTTCAATTAAAGTCACATCTGGGGCCGGCCCAGTGGCGTAGTGGTTAAGTTCGTGTGCTCTACTTCGGCAGCCCAGGGTTCACAGGTTCAGATCTCAGGTGCAGACATTACACACTGGCTCATCAAGCCATGCTGTGGGGGAATCCCACAGACAAAATAGAGGAAGACTGGCACAGATGTTAGCTCATAGCCAAACTTCCTCACCAAAAAAAGAAAAGAAAGAAAGAAAAAGTCACATTCTCTAAGTTTTCATTATTATGACAATATAAATATCATATGATGTTGAGCACTTTTTCATATGCTTAGTTGTCACTGGTATATTTTCTTTGGTAAGGTGTCTGTTTAGATCTTTTGCTCATTTTTTTGATGATTTTTTTAAATTTATTTTTTTATTGTGCTCATAATAGCTTGTAACATTGTGAAATTCACTTGTACATTATTATTTGTCAGACATAAGTGTACTCCTTCACCCCTTGTGCCCACCCCTCATCTCCCTTCCCCTGGTAACCACTAAACTGTTCTCCTTGTCTGTAAGTTTGTTTGTTCCACAAGTAAGTGAAATCATATGGTGTTTGTCTTTTCTGACTAGTTTATTTCACTTAACATAATTCCCTCAAGGTCCATCTATGTGGTTGTGAATGGAATGATTTTGTCATTTCTTATAGCTGAGTAGTATTCCATTGTGTATATATACCACATCTTCTTTATCCAATCATCCATCGACGGGCACTTGGGTTGCTTCCACGTCTTGGCTACTGTGAATAATGCTACAATGAACACAGGAGCACATAAGCCTCTCTCTTTGCATTGTTGATTTCAAGTTCTTTGGATAAATACCCAGTAGTGGCAGGGCTGGATCCTAAGCTATTTCTATTTTTAATTTTTTGAGAAATCTCCATGCTGTTTCTATAGTGGCTGCACCAGTTTGCATTCTCACCAGCAGTGTATGAGGGTCCCCTTTTATCCACAACCCCTCCAACCTTTGTTATTTTTTTGTGTTGGTGATTATAGCCATTCTAACAGGCATAAGGTGATATCTAAGCATAGTTTTGATTTGCATTTCCCTGACGATTAGTGATATTGAGCATCTTTTCATGTGCCTATTTGCCATGTGTATATCTTCTTTGGAAAAATGTCTGTTCATCTCCTCTGCCCATTTTCTGATCGGGCTGTTTGTTTTTTTGTTATCCAGTTGTGTGAGTTCCTTATATATTGTGGAGATTAACCCCTTGTCGGATGTATGATTTGCAAATATTTTCTCCCAGTTGGTGGGTTGTCTTTTCGTTTTCTTAAAATCTTTTTGTTGTTGTTGCTATTTTTTAAAGACTTTATTTTCCTTTTTCTCCCCAAAGCCCGCAGGTACATAGTTGTATATTTTTAGTCATGGGTCCTTCTAGTTGTGGCATGTGGGATGCTGCCTCAGCGTGGCCCGACAAGCAGTACCATGTCCGCACCCAGGATCTGAACTGGTGAGACTCTGGGCCACCGAAGCGGAGTGAGCAAACTTAATGACTCGGCACGGGGCGGACCCTGTCTTTTCATTTTGATCCTGGTTTCTTTTGCCTTGCAGAAGCTCTTTAGTCTGATGAAGTCCCACTTGTTTATTTTTTCTTAAGTCTCCCCTGTCCAAGTAGACATGGTACTGGATAAGATCCTTTTAACGCTGATGTCAAAGAGTGCACTGCCTATATTTTCTTCCAGAAGTTTTATGGTTTCAGGTCTTACTTTCAAGTCTTTGGTCCATTTTGAGTCTATTTTTGTGTATGGAGAAAGATAGTGGTCTACTTTCATTCTTTTGCATATGGCGCTCCAGCTTTTCCAGCACCATTTATTGAAGAGGCTTTCCTTTCTCCATTGTATGCTCTTGGCTCTTGTGTCAAAGATTACCTGTCCGCAGATGTTTGGTTTTATTTCTGGGCTTTCAATTTTGTTTCACTGATGTGTGTGCCTGTTTTTGTACTAGTACCATGCTGTTTTGATTACTATAGCTTTGTAACATATTTTGAAGTCTAGGATTTCTTTTGCTCATTTTTTTATTTTTTGAGGAAGATTAGCTCTCAGCTAACATCTGCTGCTAATCTTCCTCTTTTGGCTGAGGAAGACTGGCCCTGAGCTAACATCCGTGCCTATCTTCCACTACGTTATATGTGGGATGCCTACCACAGCATGGCTTGGAGAGCGGTGCCATGTCTGCACCCAGGATCCAAACCAGTGAACCCAGGGCCACCGAAGTGGAATGTGCAAATTTAACTGCTGCACCACTGGGCCAGCCCCTTTGCTGAATTTTTAACTGGATTTTTTCTTCTTTTTTTGGTGAGGAAGATTCCCCCTGAGCTAACATCTGTTGCCAATCTTCTTCTTTTTGCTTGAGGAAGATTGTCGGTGAGCTAACATCTGTGCCCATCTTCCTCCATTCTATGTGGGATGCCGACACAGCATAGCCTGATGAGCGGTGCTAGGTCTGTGCCCGGGATCTGAACCTGCGAATCCTGGGATGCCAAAGCAGAGTGTGTGAACTTAAGCACTACGCCACCCAGCTGGCTCCGAAGTAGATTGTTTTTTAATTCTGCATTTTAAGAATTCTTTTTGGATGATAAGAGTAAGAATTCTATATTTTGGATGCCCGTCCTTTATCAGATTAAGTGTTTTGCAAAGATTTTCTCCCAGTCTGTGGCCTGTCTTTTCATTCCCTTAACAGTGTCTTTTGCTTTGTCTGAAAGCTTCTCCAGCTTTTCTTTTATTAGTCTTATCATGATATATCTTTAGTCATCGTTCTAATTTGTGTCTTTATATTTGAATTTGTTTTCTTGTTACAAGAAACCTATTTTCTCTACTGACAACACTTCTGACGCCAAATGTGTATGTTTTTCCTCAAACCAAGCAATTCTAACACTAATTTCCTAGAGTTACCACAGACCTCCACAGGTTAAGCGCTCAGCCTTCCACAAGACTGCCGTCCACTTCAGAAGCCAACTGCCAGTCCAGGCCTCCCATACTTCTGACCAACTGACTATAAATCAGGATTTCCCACAACCCCCTCCTCAGGCTCAATAATTTGCTCTAATGGCTCACAGAACTCAGGGGAACACTTTACTTAGTATTACCAATTATTATAAAGGATACAAATGAACAGCTAGATGAAGAAGTGCATAGGACAAGGTCCAGAAGGTCCTGAGCACAGGAGTTTCTGTCTCCGTGTAGTATGGGGTGCACCACCCTCCCAGCACACGGATGTGTTCACCAACCTGGAAGCCCTCTGAACTCCTTCATTTTCATTTAGGGTCTTTACGGAAGCCCCATTATGTAGGCATGACTGATTAAATCACTGGCCAATCATTGACTAACTTAATCCGTAGTCCCTCCTTTCTCCCTGGATCCTGAGAGGGTGGGGCTGAAAATTCCAACCCTCTAATCACAAGGTTACCAGCCCTGGTGGTCTAGTGGTTAATATTTGGTGCTCCCACTGATGTGGTCCGGGTCCTCACATTCCCATCTATCAGTTGTCATATTGTGGCAACTGCATGTTGCTGTGATGCTGAAAATGCCACTGGTATTTCAAATACCAGCAGGGTCATCCATGGTGGACAGGTTTCAGTGGAGCTTCCAGACTAAGACAGACTAGGAAGAAGGACCTGGTCACTCACTTCTGAAAAAACAGGCTGTGAAAACCCTATGAGTAGCAGGGAAGCGTTGTCTGATACAGCACTGGAAGACAGAGGATGGTGCAAAAAGACCCTTTTGCCATACAAAGGGTCACTAGGGGTTAGAATGGACTCAAACAGCACTAACAACAACAAAAAATCACATGGTTAGTTCCTCTGGCAACCAGCTCCCATCTTGAAGCTGTCTAGGGGCCTACAAAGTAACTCATTAACACAACTTTAGGTATGCTTGAAAGGGGCTTATTATGAGTAACAAAAGATTTTCCTCTCACTCTTATCACTCAGAAGTGATGAGGGTTTTAGGAGCTCCATGCCAGGAACTGGGAATGAAAACTGAATATGTATTTCTTACATCACAATATCAAACTTGTAGACAACATATAGTTGGGTTGCACGTTTTAATCCACTCTTGCAGTCTCTGTCTTTTAATTAGTATATTTAGACTATTCACATTTAAAGTAATTACTGACACAGTTGGGTTAGTGTCTTCTTTCTACTCTTTTTTTGCCTTCTCTAGGCTTTTTGTGTGTGTGTGTGTGTGAGGAAGATTGGCCCTTAGCTAACATCTGCTGCCAATCTTCCTCCACCCTGTATGTGGGACACCACCACAACATGGTTTGATGAGCAGTGTTTAGGTCCACGCCCAGGGTTCCAAACCCATGAACCCTGGGCCACTGAAGCATAGCATGAGAACTCAACCACTATGCCATCAGGCTGGCCCCCACTGCCTTCTCTAGTTTTAATTGAGCATTTTATGATTCCATTTTCTCTTTTCTCTAAGCATATCAATTATACTTCTTTTAAAAATGTCTTCAGTGGTTGTCCTAGAGTTTGCAATATACAGTTATAGCTAATCTAAGTCCACTTTCAAATAACGTTATATTGCCTCACCAGTAGCGCAGGTATCTTATTACAGAGTATTCCCAATTCCTTCCTTCTTTCCTTTATTAAATTCCTATCATTCATTTCACTTATCCATAAGCTATAATCACTGAATACATTGTTGCTATTATTATTTTGAAAAAAAAATTATCTGCTAGATCAATTAATGAGAAAAATAAAAGATTTTATTTTACCTTCATTTATTCCTCTCTAGTACTCCTTTCTTTATGTAGATCTGAGTTCTGGCCTATGTTATTTTCCTTCTCTCTGAAGAACTTCTTTTAACATTTCTTGCAAGGCCGGCCTATTGGCGACAAAGTTCCTCAATTTTGTCTGTCTGAGAATGTCTTTACTTCTCCTTCAATTTTGAAGGATAATTTCACTGGATACAGAATCTAGGTTGGTATTTTTTTTCTTTCAACACTTTAAATATTTCACTCCACTCTCTTCTTGCTTTTATGGCTTCTGTGGGGAAATCTGATACTATTATTATCCTTGTTACTCTATAGGTGAGGTATTTTTGTCCTCTGGGTTCTTTCAAGATTTTCTTTGATTTTCTGCAATTTGAATATGATATGTGAAGTGTAGATTTTTTAGTATTTATTCTGCTTGGTGTTTTCTGAGCTTTCTGGATGTATGGTTTGGTGTCTGTCATTAGTTTTGGAAACTTCTCAGCAATTATTACTTCAAATGTTTCTTCTGTTCCTTCCTGCCTTTCTTTGCCTTCTGGCATTTCCATTATGCATAGATTACATCTTTTGTCACTGTCCCACAGTTCTTGGATATTCTGTTCCATCTTTTTCATTCCTTCTTCTCTTTCCATTTCAGTTTTACAAGCTCACTGATTCTTTCCTGGGTTGTGTTCAATCTACCGATGAGTCCATCAAAGGCATTCTTCATTTGTGTTACAGTGCTTTTGATTTCTAGCACTTCCTTTTGATTCTTTCGTAGAGTTTCTATCTCTATGTTTACATTACCCACGTGTTCTTGCATATTATCAATTTTTCCCATCAGAATCCTCAGCATATTAATCATAGTTATCTTAAATTCCCAGTTTGATAATTCTCAAATCTCTACCATATCTGAATTTGGTTCTGATATTTGCTATCATCTCCTCAAACTGTGATTTTTGCCTTTTAGCATGTCTTGCAATTTTCCGTTGAAAGTGAACATGATGTATTATGTAAACGGGACTAAGATAATTAAGCTTTTAGTGTAGATTTTACATTTATCTGGCTAGGAATTAGGCTGTGTTTACTGTTTGTTAAAGCTGTAGGTATCAGAAGCTAAAATTTCCTCTATTGTCTTTGTTTTTGTACCCTGTTGTTTTGGAGTTTCTTTAGAGACTTCTTTTAAAATAGGGTCTGAGCAGTATAGTTCTTTTAGCAGTAATCCACTGTTATACAAAAGCCGGATTAGTGTGGTGGTAGGGTATGTGTGTGTGGGTAGGGGGGTGAGTATTCTACGACACCATAATTACATCTCACTACTTTAGCGTGTCTGTGTGTCTGGGCTGTGCTTCTTAGCTTTACCTCCTACCCTCTTAGGTAAGACAGGAAGGCTAAAGGGGGCTGGAGTTGGGTATTCCCCTTCCCCAAGTTGGTTACGCTTTGGTAAAATAGTTTACCTTGAGGCCAAGCCATTGTTAGGGAGTATTCTGAGCTTATTTCAAATCGTTACTTTCCCCCTCCCTCTGCCAGAACACCAGGAGATTTTTCTCCGATCTTTACTCTGAGAACCTTGTGAGGCTACTGGAGGCAAAGCTCATGAGGGTGTAGGGGCCCCATTAAGACTTGGCCTAGCTCACATTGAGCCTCTGGCAAGTCATCATTTACAGTTTAAGTGTTCCCAACAATACTGACTTCAGCAGGAGGCTTCTGCTCTAGGTAATCTATGGTTCTTAGCATCTACACCTTTCCCTTCAGTTTTTGGGGCAATGGCTTACCCTGTGACCTCAACTTTCTTTTAAGATCTCAACTCTCCTACATCTCAATTGATTTAGAATTGTTGATTTTCAGTTTTTCCAGCTTTCTTGTTGCGAGGATGGGAGTGACAACTGGAGGCCTTTTGCCTCAGATTTTTATTTGTGTAGTTTATTTGAAATTATGGCTAAGACTTCTCACATCCACTGATGTCTTTATAAAAACCTCTTGATATAATTTTCCACATGATTAAACCTGTCAGATCATTTATCAGTTATTTTCTTTTCCCCTTTCCTAAAACATCTTTCCTGAAACCCACTGTCTTCAATTTGGACTGCCTGTTGTCTAGGTGTCCTGCATTGCTCCTGTCTTGGGATTTTTCCTTCACTGTCATCTTGGACATCCTCCATACGTCTCTGGTTTTGATTCTGTTTTCTTGACCAAGATCTTCCTTTACTTAGTTAATCACTCATCTTTGGTGGAGTACATTCTTCAGTAACTCCTGAGAAAGGGTGTATAAGAAACAAATCTTTTGTGATTTTGCATGTCTAAAAATGTCTTTATTTTATCCTAATACTTAATTGAAAGTTTTTCTGGTTCTATAATTCTAAGATGTAAATTTTCTCTTTGAAATTATGGCATTGCTCCATTGTCTTCTAGTTTCCCAAGTTTCTGTTGACAAGGCCGATACTATTCTAATTTCTGGTCCTTTGTATGTGGTCTTTGTTTTCACTCTGGAAGCTTAAAGAATTTTCCCTTTATCCCTGGTGTTCTATAATTTTATGATAATATGCCTTCATGAGGTTCATTTTTTTCACTCGCTAGTGACACCTGCCCTGATTTTGGTTCCCCCACATTAAACCCAGCATACATGGGGTTAAAACCAAAGCACTCATTCCCTGCTTACTCTCTGGCTTCCTGGCTCCAGAATCCACTATCCTCCACGGAGAGAGACACAGCTAAGGACAAGCACCCGGTTCGTTATCTCCTCCCCACAAGGAGATACAGGCTGGTGGGAAAGGTGCTGACCAGCAAGGTCACGGGCTCCCTCCTCTCTGCAAGTAGTCTCAAGGCCAAAGACAGGTTGGTGGAAAAGTTATGACAAGCAAGGCCATATGCTCCCCCTCCCCTACCTAAAACCCCAAATAAAAACCTTTCCTTTTAGCTTCTTGGGGAGTTTGGGATTTCAGCGTTAGCTGCCCTTTATCCTTGCTCAGTGCTGTTCAATAATAAAGTCCTTTCTTCCACTACACCTGGTGTCAGAGATTGGCTTGCTGTGCAATGGGTGAGCGAACTCACTTCAGGTTCAATATCACTAGTACTCAAGATGTATGTCCTTCTGTTCTTAGGCATGTCCTTATATTACTACTTTGATAATTTCCTGCTCATAGTTTTCTCTCTTTTTCTGGAACCTCAGTTAGTCAAACACTGGACCACCTGAACTAAGCCTCTAATTTTCCTTTTTTTTCCCCTCTCCCAGTTATCTCTTGATCTTTTTGTTCTATTTTCTAAGAGATTTTCTCAACTTTTTGCTTTTTTATTTTTATTTTTTAGGCACCTGAGCTAACAACTATTGCCAATCTCTTCTTTTCTTCCCCCTGCTTTTTCTCCCCAAATGCCCCCTGTACATAGTTGTAGGTCCTTCTAGTTGTGGCATGTGGGAAGCCACCTCAGCATGGCCTAATGAGCACTGCCATGTCCACACTCAGGATCCGAACTGGTGAAACCCCAGGCTGCCGAAGTGGAGTGCACAAACTTTACTTGGCCATGGGGCTGGCCCCTCAACTTTATTTTTCCAATTCTTTATTGATTTTAAATTTCAGCTCTATTTTTACTTAATAAATTTTTAGTTCAATGATTGTTTTTGTCATTTAAAAAAATAACATCTTATTCCTTCATCTTATCTCTACAAAAATATTAATTACAGTTCATTTAAGTTTTCTTTTGCTCATTACATTGTGTTTGTTTCCTCTGAGGTCCTTTTTTCTCTTTCTTTTGGTTTCTCTCTTTCATGTTAGAGATGTTTTGCAAATGTTCAGTGAGTCTTGGCTGTGAAGTACTAAAAAGTTGACTGGAGTTCTGTATATGAGGGTTCTAATTACAGGTATGCTTCCTCAGGCAGCTTTTTTGGTTGGGATTCTCCATGTATCATGTTGTAGGTCTTTTTCTTTGGGGTAGTTAAGCAACTAGAAAAGTTGCCACAATCTCTTACCTAGGTGCCAGCATTCTTGAGCTGGGTTGAGAATTGGAGAGGGCAGCATCTAATGATAAATTTATTTTTTCAGAAAGCAGACTTTCACTTAATGCTCTGGTTTTCAAGTTGGAGCCCTACCTTTATTCCTAATGTCCTCATTTTCCCTAGTTTTCCTCCCTAAGAGAATATACTTCTTCTGCGGGGGGGGGGGGGGGGGCGGGGGGGGTGGGGAGGGATGGTGATCTGGAAGTCTAACCCCTCCATACAGCCTTTCAAACTCCATGGTTTCAGTATCCGATGTCATCCTGTCCTTTAATTTGTAATACTCTATGTTTCCAAATTTCTGAGCTTTTGTAGGGTTCAGGGTGAACTGGCTTGTTTCTTGACCCTTTGCTTGGTTGTATTCCTTTTTTCAGGCATACAGGTTTGGTTATCTTCCACTCTGCTAAGTCATTTACCGTTTATTCCTACAACAGCTTTCCATCTTCATCTATTATGTTTCAGAAGTGACAAATGGGTTTGTGGTCTCTAGTTTGGTGGTCCCTGCAAGGTTGGAAATGAAGAAGGAGGAGGTGCTAAAGTCAAAGGATCCAATAGCACTTAGTTTTAAGGAAATGTGTGGTCAGAGTACTCTTACAGTATGTATATTCCTTGAAGTCCAGGTAAGTAACTTGTAGCTGGAGGCTCTAAGGCCTTGTGGAGGCTGGAAATCAGCATTTATGGGATTTCTAAACAGAGGAACACACTACTACTGGAAAAGAAATTCTTTGTTGTGCAGAGGAAAAAGATAAATAGGAGAGGCATGTAATTCCCATAATCTTTAGCTTTACTGTTAACTATTTGCAAGAGACCAGAGCTGGGAGAAAAAGACTAAGAGGTTTTTAAACCACTCCCCTCCAATCTCTAATATTTTGTGATTTTGAAGGAAGTTTCTCAAAGCCTGAGTATCACAGGGATTGCTTTCTCAGTTCCACCTCTGCCCTCTCTAGCAGGCCTCCTGGATCTGTGAATAACCAGTTATAAAGGTTACCACACTGCTCACAGAGCAAAACACTAAATAAGGTCTAAAAGAAATGCATATAAAAACGTGAGCTCCAAATATTTAACACTGCTTTACAGCTTTTACTTGTGGTAGTGGCAGTATGTTTCCATTTGAGAGGCTTTGGCTGTCAACAGATACCATTTCAAAAGAAATCACTTGAATAGAAAAGTAAAATTGTATTTGCTGCTTTGGGTTTGTAGACTGAAATCAGGTTCAAATCTTTGGAGTGAGGTATAATTAACTCCATTATAAGTACAGCCTTCAATTATGGAATTATGTAGAATACAGAGCTAGAGAAGGGAGGAGAATTTACCTAAGTTGCCTGTGAAGTTTTAAAAATACAAGAAAAGAGGTCCTGAATGTCGGCTGAAGTGAGCAACGCATCATTCTTATTTGTCCTCAGGCCACGTTCAGCCTTCTTATAAGGTTAATTAGGAACTGACCTACTAAGCCCTATAGCGCTTCACCTGTTAGCACAGGCTCATCTATGGTAACAATTTACAATTAAGATGTAAACACAAGTCTCAGAGCAGCTCAAATGGATGTTATTAACATTACTTGCAGACTGCAGATCCAACCCTATATAGGTCCCTTTTCCTTTACACAGTTTTAACCAATGTAAGTTAATTAGTTTCAACCCATAGCAATTCAATATAGCAAACAGGAAGGCAAATACTGATAACCGAGAAGTGACAAATGAAACAAAGGAAGACAGAAATTATAAAAGGTGGACAGGAAGCCTTGAGTTCTTTAAGAAAGAGACAATAGTTCTATATCCAATATAAAGAGAAGACAGATATTTTCTCTTTATAACACATACAATAATAAATTTTCTTTTGATGAAATAAAATTTCAAATTATTATCAGTAATTTATTTAAGAAGGTAAGTAAGTATGTGATCAAATACAGAAGGAATTCTATACCAAATTATTAATTAAGATTTGGTCTTTAGGGGCTGGCCCCGTGGCCGAGTGGTTAAGTTCGCGTGCTCCGCTGCAGGCGGCCCAGTGTTTCATTGGTTCGAATCCTGGGCGCGGACATGGCACTGCTCATCAAACCACGCTGAGGCAGTGTCCCACATGCCACAACTAGAAGGACCCACAACTAAGAATATACAACTATGTACCGGGGGGCTTTGGGGAGAAAAAGGAAAAAAAAAAAAGATTTGGTCTTTAATGGGACAAATCTATCTAGAAATGACCTTCTAGAACGACTGATTCCCCAAGGGTTTCAGAGTCAAGCTTTCACAAGTTACAAGAGAAACTGTCAGAAATGTTATGAGGCCAAATTCTGAATGTTAAGTGTTTTCTAAATTATTTTCATCCTAAAAGTGTGGCCACATCCTGAGACACACGCTATCTGTGGTAGGCAGCCTCAGAGATTGGGCCCCCATGATCCTTGCCTCTGGTATTCATGACCTTGTATAATCCCCATCCTTTAAGTGTGAGCTAGATTTAGTGGCTTGCTTCTAACTAGAATATGGCAAAAATGATGGGATGTTAGCTCTGAGATTAGGTCACAAATAATCTATATCTTCTGTCTTAGGTACTCTTTCTTGCTCTTTTGCTTAGTTGCTCTGAGGGAAGCCAGCTGCGTGCTCTGCTGCCTTATAGAGAGGCCTACACAGCAAAAAACGGCCATCCCCAGCCAATGGCCATTAAGGAATTGAGATGTGCCAACAGTCATAGGAGTGAGTTTGGAAAGGGATCCTCTTCCAGTTGAGGCTTGGGATGACTGCAGCCCTGGCTGACAGTTTGACTGCAACCTCATGAAAGACCCTGATCAGAGGCATCTACATAAACTACACTGGAATTCCTAATCCACAAAACTGTGACATAATATGTTTGTTGTTTTATGGCTCAGTAGATAACTAATACAGATTTTGGTGTCATGAGTGGGGTTCTACTGTAACAAAGACCTAAAATGTGGCAGAAGTTTTGGAACTGGGCAGTAGGAAGTGGCTAGAAAGACTTTAAGAAGAGCAGCGGTAGAAGCCTAAATTGCCATGAATTGATAGTTAGTAGATTTTGGATTTTGAGGAGGCTGCCTGTGAGGGTTTTAAGGAAAGTTGGAACATTTGATTAGAAACTGGAGGCAGGGGGAGTCTTTGTTATGTAGTGACAGAAAGTTTAGCAACCCTGTCACTGGCAGTTATACAGAAAGTAGAAAATGAACCAAATGAACTGGACAGCCCAGCTAAGGAGATAACTAAGCAAAGTGCTGAAGGTGTCACCAGGTTTCTCCTTGATGATTACAGTAAAACACAAGAGGAGAGAAAAATTGAGGCAAAGACTGTTTAAGAAAAAGAAAAAAAAGGAGCCAGAAGTTGATGATTTTGAAACTGGGTTTGAAAATGGTTAGCCTTGCCACCTTCAATGCTAGCCGTGTGGCACTGTCACATTTCTTTCACTGATTCTGCATCCAACGTCACATCACCTTATCACCTTCTCTGCCTTTAACTCTCCTTCCTCCCTCTTACAAGGACCCTTACAAGGACACTGGGCCCACCCAGATAGTACAGGATAATCTCCTTACTTTAAA
The DNA here is from genome assembly GCF_041296235.1 of Equus asinus. Classification (NCBI taxonomy): domain Eukaryota; kingdom Metazoa; phylum Chordata; class Mammalia; order Perissodactyla; family Equidae; genus Equus; species Equus asinus. The sequence goes on from NC_091803.1 coordinate 23,327,438, forward strand.
TTCCTTAATTATATCTCCAAAGCCCTTTTTGCCATGTAAGGTAACACATTCAGATTCCAGGGATCAGGACATGGGAAGCTTTAGGAAACCATTATTCAGCTACCACACGTAAGCAACAGATAACTAATGCATTAAACTTAGAATTTCTACAAACAGATGGATGAACAAAGTGCTATAGAAATGACAGTTATATACAGCCCTTACACATAAACAAAAAGCCCATACATGTGTCTTTAAATTTTAAAACAATGGCTTATGTAAAAGAATGCTCTTATTCTTAGAAATGTGTGCTTAAGGAGCATAATATCTGCAACTTTCAATAATTCAACAGTAGCAGCAGCAGCAACAAAATAAATGCATGTGCAGGGCTGGCCCAGTGGCATAGTGGTTAAGGTGGTGTGCTCCACTTCGGCAGCCTGGGATTCGCAGGTTCGGATCCTGGGTGCAGATCTACCACCACTCATCAAGACACACTGTTGGCAGCGTCCCACATAAAACAGAGGAAGACTGGCACAGATGTTAGCTCAGCAACAATCTTCCTCAAGCAAAAGAAAGAGGAAGATTGGTAACAGGTGTTAGCTCAGGGCCAATCTTCTTCACCAAAAAAAAAAAAAAAAAGCATGCGCATATACATGTACATAGAGAAAGATGAAGAAAATACAGCAAAATTTTAACAACCAATGAATCTATGTTAAAGGTATACAGATGTTCTTCAAATTTTTCTGTAAGTATGAAAAAGTTGGGAAAAAATAGGGGGATCAAAAAAATGTTCAACACAACAAATATATTAACCTTCTAAAGCTCATTGGAGTAGATTACAAGAAATACATAACTTGTGAATGGTCTGAAACTGAGGATTAAACTCAAGCGTTGGCAACCTATTCCATAAAAGGCTAGGGAGTAAATATTTTAGGCTTTGTAGGCCATACAGTCACTTTCCCCACTATTCAACTCTGCTGTTATAGTGTGAAAACAAACAAAGACAACATGTAAATAAACGAGCATAGTGTGTTCTAATAAAACTTTATTTACAAAAATAGGTGGCAGGCCATATTTGGCCTGCAGGCTGTAAATTACTAATCCCTGATTTAACTTAAAACATTCTTTCAAAATAAGAGAATTTTTTTTTTATGATTGGCACCTGAGCTAACATCTGTTGCCAATCTTCTTTTTCTTTCTTCTTCTTCTCCCCAAAGCTCTCCAGTACACAGTTGTACATTCCAGTTATGAGTGCCTCTGGTTGTGGCATGTGGGACGCCACCTCAACGTGGCCTGATGAGCGGTGCCATGTCTGCACCTAGGATCTGAACCGGCAAAACCCTGGGCCACCAAAGCGGAGTGCATGACCTTAACCACTCGGCCACAGGGCCGGCCCCAAAATAAGAGAATTTTAAACAATCTCCAGAAACATGTACTAAGGACTGTACTATTTGTGAGGCACTGTATTAGGCATTACAGACTAAGGTATTGCTTTTGCTCATTGTTTAAAAAAAAAAAAAAATATATATATATATATTTAAAAAAAGATTTATATATATATATTTAATCCCACTGGGTTCTTGTGGCCCACTAGAGACTCACTATCTCTAAAACACAAATATGAAACAGCTGATAACATATATATTTATATATTCTTATTTGTCTTAAAACATTGTGGCACCTTTGCAAATCTCAGACTGGGTTCCTGCAGAGTTTACTAGTCTTCTGCGGCCTAGAAACAATGGGATAAATGTTATTAATATTTGTTATATCAAGAAGAAAAAATACTAATCAGCTCAGAAGCATGATATTCTACTCCAACAATGTTTTTAAGAAAAAGAAATGTTGGGGCTGGTCTGGTGGTGTAGTGGTTAAGTTCACACACTCTGCTTCAGCAGCCTGGGGTTTGTGGGTTCAGATCCCATGCATGGACCTATGCACTGCTCATCAAGCCATGCTGTGGTGGCATCCTACATACGAAATAGAGGAAGATGGGCACAAATGTTAGCTCAGGGACAATCTTCCTCACTGAAAAAAAAAAGAAAAGAAAAGAAAAAGAAATGTTCCAGTGTATTGATTTTTGGGTGAAGTTAGACAGGATGGACTGGAGTGAACTGAATTGGGAATGTGCAGTAACGGTGAAATAGGAACCTCTTCCTATTATAGAAAGCAGTGCAGTAGTCCCTCCTTATTCGACGGGGATATGTTCTGAAACCCCCAGTGGATGCCTGAAACCGTGGATAGTAATGAACCCTACATATAATATGTTTTTTCCTATACATACATACCTATGATAAAGTTCAATTTACTAATTAGGCACAATAAGAGATGAACAAAAATAGCTAATAATAAAATAGAACAATTATAACAATTTACTGTAACAAAGGTTACTGTAGATCTTAGCAAACTCAGCATACGATTTTTTTTCTTATTAAATCAAGAACGCTCACCTTTTCACTTAAAAGAAGCACTTTATGGCTTCTCTTTGGCATATCCGAATTGCCAGCATCACTACTCTTGTGCTTTGGGGTAAAATATTAAGCAAAATAAGGGTTACTTGAACACAAGCACTGTGATACCACAACAAACGATTTGATAACCAAGACAGCTACTAAGTGACTAATGGGTTAGGGAGCTTATACAGTGTGAATATGCTGGACAAAGGGATGATTCAGTCCAGCAGGACGGAGTGGGAAGGTGTGAGATTTCATCACACTGCTCATAATGATTCACAATTTAAAACATGAATTGTTTATTTCTGGAATTTTCCATTTAATATTTTCAGACCATGGTTGACTGTGTTTAACTGAAACCAGATAAGGGGGCCTACTGTATAAATATAAATATAGCAAATATAAATATAGCAAATTTAGCATTAAGATTTTGATTTCCTGGGAAAAAAGTTTGGTGTGCACAATGATAAAGAAATCATCATCATTTGACTACAGGACACTTATCAGGTAAGAATGCTAAGTCATTTCCATTCAAAATAATGGTACCAAACCAAGTTTTCAGGGACACTGAAAGATAGTCAATACATACAAGTATAGCCAACAACTATTTCATCAATTTCCTTTCACTGAGGTGATTTTTCCTCTTTTCTCAAACTGTGAAACTTCTACTTATTCTTTAAACATGAGAATCCAGTAGTGACATTTCTGTGCCCACACGGTATGTGAATGCCCTACCTTTATGGCAGTTATCAAATTGAATTACAATTAATTACAAATTTATCTCCTCCATATTTCTTAAAGAGAGAGAGCCTTACTCATCCTTATATCCTGGATGCAGGAATGAATCAACAGTTGGATGAAAAAGAAAGAGAAAGGAATGAGATCCTTTCATAGTGGTCTCCATTTTTACAGACAATGGACTGTAGGAGTGATGTTGGCATCATGGTGGAGTGAGCTCTTCCCTTGGACTCTCCCCCTCAGATACAACCAAAAGAACATTCATACACCAACAGAGGACATATATGCATCACAAAAGACGTCTGAGAGACCCACGCAGCCATATGCCTGCAGGTGTTGGTGGGGCTGGATCCTCCGGAGGAAGTGGAAGCTGACTCACAGGAGCTCCATGGAGAGAGAAAGGCTGTGGCAGCTGGAAGTGCATAGGTGAAAAGGGCGCCCCGTCCCTGGTGGGTACTCCAGCCCCAGAATCGTCCAGAGCATGATGCAGTGAGCATGGTGGTGGTGGTGGGGAAAGTGCGGAGGTGAGGAGAGGTCCCCCGTCCCCACTCGGCACCCCAGCCCCAGAATCGTTTGGAGCACAGTGCAGAGAACGTGGCAGTGATGGCAGGGAAAGAGTGCAGGTGAGGGAGGTGCACCATCCCTGCCCAGTACTCCAGTCCCAGGATCACCCAGAGCAAGGTGCAGAGAGCTTGGTGGTGGTGGCAGGGAAAGTGCACACCCCAGAATTGTCCAGAGCATGGCACGGAGAGTGTGGCAGCTGCCAAGGGGAAAGTGCACAGGTGAGAGAGATGCCCTGACACCACCCAGTATTCCAGCCCCAGAATCGTCCAGCACATGGTGTGGAGAGCATGGCAGCTGTGGTGGGGATAGTGTGCAGGTGAGAGAGGTGCCCTGTGCCCCTGCCCAGTACTCCAGCCCCAGAATCATCTAGAGTATGATACAGAGAGCTTGGCAGCAGCGGCGGGGAAAGGGAAAGTACACAGTCCTGCAATCGCCCAAAGCTCCATACAAAGAGACAAGCAGCAGCTGGGGGAAGCGCTGGGGAAGGAGAGTACCCTTCCCCTGCCCGGGGCTCCAGATCTGCCATCATACAGTCACTCAGAGAGAAAAGCAGTCAGTGGCTGGAGCTGGCGAGCCCCTGCTCGTGCCAGGCCCAGAATACACAGCACCTGATCCCCATCCAGTGGCAGTAAGTGGCAGCTGCAACCAGATAAGATCACCATGAGGAAGCAAAAACCTACTCCATCAAGCAGTATGAGTAGGTATATTAAAGCTCCAGATCAGAAGGAAAGTGACAAGTACCCAGCAACCAACCCTGAAGGCACAGAAATCCATAACCTAAACAACAAAGAATTCAAACCAGCTATCATTAAAAAACTCAATGAGTTACAAGAAAACACAGAAAGACAATTAATTAGTGAATTCAGGAGATTCTTCACAAAGAGGATTGAAACCATAAAGAACAACCCATCAGAAGTGTTGGAGATGGAAACCACAATGGATGAAATAAACAAAAATCTGGATTCCCTAAACAATAGAGCTGACAATATGGAGGAGAGAATCAGCCAGTTAGAGCACAGTACTATAGAAATGCTTCAGAGAGAGTAGGAGAACTAAGACTAAAAAGAAATGAAGAAGCTCTCAGAGAAATATCTGACTCAATCAGGAAATGCAACATAAAGATTATAGGTAGTCCAAAGGGGTAGGAGAAGAAAAATGGAGCAGAAAGCTTGTTCAAAGAAATAATAGCTGAGAACTTCCCAAACCTGGGGAGGAAGCTGGAAATCCACGTGAAAGAGACATCCAGACCTCCTAACTTTGTCAATGTAAAAAGACCCACTCCCTCTATATGGCCACTACTATACGCCACAAGCCATATAGTAATGAAGCTGGCAAAAGTCAAGGACAAAGAAAATATAGTAAGGACAGCAAGGGAGAAGAAAATAACTTACAAAAAACTCCTATCAGGCTTTCAGCAGATTTCTCAGCAGAAACTTTACAGGCTAGGACAGGGTGGAATGATATATTCAAAATCCTGAAAGACAAAAACTTCCAGCCAAGAATACTCTATCCAGTGAAAATCTCCTTTAGATATGACAGAGAAATAAAAACTTTCCCAGAAAAACAAAAGCTAAGGGAGTTCATTGCCACAAGACACTCCCTACAAGAAATCCTCAAGAAGGCCCTCAAAGCCCTGAACAAAGAGATGAATTGGTAGGCAATAATCAGAAAACGGCAGCTCTCTATTAGTAAACACTTAAGTTTAACATCAAAGATAAAGAAAAGGAAAACACCACAACAAAAATGATCTCATCATTTTAACCATAAACTCCCAACACAAGATGGAAAAACATATGACAAAAATTACTTAGAAGGGAAAGCGGAAAGGGCTGGAATCAGTACAGTCTAAGGAAATAAGAGGCTATCAGAAAACAGACTATCTCAACTACAAGATTTTTAATACAAACCTAAGGGTAACCACTAAATAAATAATTAGAACAGAGACATTTACAATAAACAAGGAGAAAACAAAGAAAACCAACAGAGAAAACTATCTAATCAAACTGGTAGTCCAAAATACATGGGATGAGAAAACAAAGGAAATGCACAAGAACCGGGAAACATGCAATAAGATGGGAATATTAAGCCTTCATATATCAATAATCACTCTAAATGTAAATAGATTGAATTCTCCAATAAAAACACACAGAGTGGCAGGATGGATTAAAGAACAAGATGCAACAAAACACTGCCTTCATGAAACACATCTCAGTTCTAGAGACAAAAATAAGCTGAGTGAAGGGATGGAAGACGATACTCCAAGCTAATGGCAAACAAAAGAAAACAGGTGTTGCCATACTTATATCAGACAAAGTAGAGTTTGAGATAAAACAGGTAAAGAGAGACATAGAGGGGCAGTACCTAATGATAAAAGGGACTCTCCACCATGAAGACATAACACTTATAAATATGTATGCACCCAACACAGGAGTACCAAAGTACATAAAGCAACTATTAACAAACCTAAAAGGAGATATCAACAACACAGTACTAGTAGGGGACTTCAACACCCTACTTACATCAATGGATAGATCATCCGGACAAAAAGTCAACAAGGAGACAGTGGACTTAAACAAAAAACTGGACCAGACGAACTTAATAGATATATATAGAGAGAGCACTCCACCCTCAAAAAGCAGAATACACACTCTTCTCAAGTGCACACGGAACATTCTCAAGGACAGACCACATACTGGGAAACAAGGCAAATCTCAATAAATTTAAGAAGACTGAAATCATATCTACTATCTTTTCTGACCAGAATGCTATGAAACTAGAAATCAACTACAAGAAAAAAGCTGGAAATGGAAGAAAAATGTGGAAACTAAACAACATGCTACTGAACAGCCAAGGTCATCAAAGAAATAAAGGGAGAAATCAAAAAATATTTGGAGACAAACGAGAATGAAAACACACCATACCAACTCTTATGGAATGCATCAAAAGCCATCCTAAGAGTGAAATTTATAGGAACACAGGCCCATATTAACAAACAAGAGAAGACCCAAATAAACAATCTTAAACTACACCTAAGAGAAATAGAAAAAGAAGAACAAAGCCCAAAGTCAGGTGGAGGAGGGAAATAATAAAAATTAGAGCAGAAATAAATGTAATTAAAACAAAAAAGACTGTAAAAAGAATCAACGAAACAAGGAGCTGGTTCTTTGAGAGGAAAAACAAAATTGACAAACCCCTGGCCAGACTCACTAAGAAAAAGAGAGAGAAGGTTCAAATAAAATTAGAAATGAAAGAGGAGAAACTACAATGGATACCACAGAAAAACAAAAGATTATAAGAGAATATTATGAAAAACAATATGCCAACAAACTGGACAATCTAGAAGAAATGGATAAATTCTTAGACTCTTAGAACCTCCCAAATCTGAATCAAGAAAGAGAGAATCTGAATAGACCAATCACAAGTAAAGAGATTGAAACAGTAATCAAAAACCTCCCCAAAAATAAAAGTCCAGGACCAGATGGCTTCTCAGGAGAATTCTAACAAACATTCAAAGACAATTTATTACCTATCCTCAAACTACTCCAAAAAATTGAGGAAGATGGAAATATTCCTAACACATTCTACAAGGCCAACATCACCCTGATCCCAAAACCAGACAATGACAACACAAAGAAGGAAAATCACAGGCCAACATCATTGATGAACATAGATGCAAAAATTCTCAACAAAATACTGGCAAACCAAACACAGCAATACATTAAAAAGATCATACACCATGATCAACTGGGATTCATACCTGGGACACAGGGATGGTTCAACATCCACAAATCAGTCAATGTGATACACCATATTAAGAAAAGCAGGAACAAAAACCACATGATCATCTCAATAGATGCAGAGAAAGCATCTGACAAGATCCAATATCCGTTCATGATAAAAACTTTCAATAAAATGGGTATAGAAGGAAAATATCTCAACATAATAAAGGCTGTATATGACAAACCCACTGCCAACATCATACTTAATGGGGAAAAACTGAAAGCCATTCCGCTGAGAACAGGAACAAGACAAGGGTGCCCATTCTTGCCACTCTTATTCAACATACTACTAGAAGTTTTGGCCAGAGCAATTAGTCAGGAAAAAGAAATAAAAGGAATCCAAACAGGCAGTGAAGAAGTGGAACTCTTGCTCTTTGCAGATGACACAATTTTACATATAGAAAACCCTAAAGAATCCATTGGAAAACTATTAGAAATAATCAACAACTAGAGCAAAGTTGTAGGATACAAAGTCAATGCACAAAAATCAGTGGCATTTCTATACTCTAATAATAAACTAACAGAACTCAAGAATACAACCCTATTTACAATCGCAACAAAAAGAATAAATATTCAAAACATATTAATAAATACTCAAAACACAAATAAATAAATATTCAAAACATATTACAAAGCTATAATAATCAAAACAGCATGGACTGAAAGTAGTTTCTGAGGCCAACTTACAGTATAGATTAAGCACAGAGTGGCAGAAAAAGTGAATCTGTTGGGACTCCCTGATTTAAAGCTGCTGAAGCTTCAGTGCTACATATGACATTACTTTATATAATATTGCCATTCATTCCATCATTTTATTCAATCCTACTCTTGGAAATAAAAGTAGTCAAGAATTTTAAATTATTTTTTGTTAAAAATATTAGGTTAAAAAAAGGGAATTACATTCCGCTTAATTGCATTTCAAAATGTTCAGGAAGGAATCCATTGATGCCAGGTAGCAAAAAAAAAAAAAAAAAAAAAGGTAGAAAATCTAAGAAATTCTCCCTGGCCCCAACATTAGAAAGGCTTCAGTAAGAGAAAGAATAGGGTACATTTTCCAAGACCTCTAATCACAATCTTTCTTTTCTTGCCTGGAAGACTACTCTAGAAAAATCACATTGCAGATACAAGTGTTTTGCTTCATTTTTCTTTCTAGAAATGGACATGATGAAAAAAGGAAAGCTAGGCTAGGACAATCAAATTCCCTGTAAAGAAGGCGGCCTACAAAGAAAAAGGGAGATTAAGAACAAAGAAATATGTTATGACTTCACTCTGTTAAGATGTTCAGTTAAACTAGATCTAAGAGCTACAAGTCAGTGTTGGGGCAGAAAGATAATATTCTAAATTTCCTTAAAGCAGAAAGTAAAATCTGGTTTAATTAAACAGAGATTGATAACTGCAAGGTTCAGTGAAAAGGAGACCAAGCCGCGCACGTGTGTGTGTATGTGCACACAGACATATTTTCTTTTTCCCGACACATCTCCATGTAGTGGTACTTGGACAGTCATACACCCATAATGATGTGTCAGTCAACAACAGACCTTGTATATAATGGTGGTCCCATAAGATTAGTACCATATAGCCTAGGTGTGTAGTAGGCTATACCATCTAGGTTTGTGTAAGTACACTCTATGTTTGCCCAATGATGAAGTCACGTAATGACACATTTCTCAGAATGTATCCCTGTCGTTAAGCAATACACGACTGTACTCTCTTTGGCTGCCTAGGATTTGAATCCCATTCCTACATTTGGGAAATGCCTCACCTCATGAGTCTTGGTGGCAGACAAATCTTGGCCCCTATATAAAACCTGAAAATAACAAACACTTGCCTCTGCTTCATATCTCGTTCTGCATAATTATTATTATTAATAATTTTAAAAAGATAATTGCATATTTTAAAAATTTCAGTGCTATATGCTTGGTCAAATCTTCATCTGGTGCTGATTCCCTTTTGACTTACTACTCATTTTTAAGAGAGAGGAGTTGTTCATATGTCAAATATTTATAATGGTTCATACTGGGGAATGCCAGGGCTACATTCCAGGTTACTAGGAATTCCCTTTACGACACCTTGTAAATGAGAATTGATTTTTTTACTTTTACTTCTCCACAACTAACCAAGATCCACTGTAGGGGCTACTTTAATTGCTGAATCTCTCCTTCAACCTGGTTCACAACAGACAGCATTGTACAAATACGGCTTATGGTCTGTATATCAGTCCCACCTTCCCCGCTTTGTGACATTTCATGTCAAACTATGTCTAGGGAAGCTATTGGCACTTGGCTGTGTACTTACTGTTCTTCTTGTTACAGACAAAAGACTGCTGGTTTTGCCCTCAAGGCTACCAATTCTGTAGAAACCTGTGTTCTTGCCTAAAGGTATCCACATTGGGTGTCCCTCTCACCTTTTCTTGATATTCACTGCATTTGTCCACTGTTCCTCAGTCTCCTGTTGTTTGGGGCTGCAGATTTCTCCAAGTGTATGGAATGATAGCCCAACCCCTCATAATCTCTATTTTACTTTCTGTATCTATGAATTTGCCTGTTCTACACATCTTATATAAGTAGAATCACACAATATTTATCCTTTTGTGTTTGGCTTATTTTGCTTAGCATAATGTTTTCAATTTTCATCCAAGTTGTAGCATGTATTCAAATTTCATTCTTTTTTTATGACTGAATAATATTCCATTTATGTATATATCACCTGTTTATCCATTCATCCATCAATGGACATTGGGTTGTTTCTACCTCTTGGCTATTATGAATAATGTTGCTGTGAACACTGGTATACAAATATCTGTTTCAGTTTTTGCTTTCTATTCTTCTGGGTATATACCTAGAAGTGGAATTGCTGGGTCATGTGGTATTCTATATTTAACTTTTTTTGAGGAACTGTCATAAAGTGGCTGCCTCATTTTACATTCCAACCAGCAACGCATGGGGGTTCCAATTTCTCTACCTTGTCATCAACACTTGTAATTTCCTTTTCTTTCTTTCTTTTTTCTTTTTCAATAACAGCCATCCTAATGGGTGTGCAGTGGTATCTCACTGTGGTTTTGATTTGCATTTCCTTAATGACTAAGGATATTGAGCATTGTATTTTAAATATTTTAAATTTCTGTATATTATGATGTTTTGACATCTTAAGAAAAAAACAAAAAACTTTTCTGGCTGGAGAGAGACTGCCCCTTTAGGACTAGGCAATTCTCAGAGATAGCAAAGGGCCCAGCACTAAGGGATGTCTTTGATATACAAACTAACCAATCCATGGTCATCTCCTCTATCTGGCCCCTATGCGCCAGGAGACAATGTTCCTCTGTCTTAATCATCCCAGTGCCAGGTGCCAAGTGAGAATGGGCCCACCCCTATAGTCCCAATCCCACCAAAATCATTTAAACTGGCCAGTCCTAAACTGTTCACCCTGCCCTGCATTGCCTTTCCCTCAGAAACTCCAATAAAGGCTCCAGTCTAAACCTCCCCCTTGCTCCTGTCTTCTGCGTCCTGACCACTCTGGTGGCTTTTCCACTTAGAAGTGCCATGCCTCCTGTCTCTAGGACCTGTGAGTATAATAAACTTTGTTTTCCTGAGCGTTTCCTGTGATTCTTCCTGTAGCCACACTTGACTGACCATCTCATAAAAGAATACAAAACAAGCATATTTTCATATGTGTATTAGCCATTTGCATATGTTCTTTGGAGAAATATCTATTCATGGCCTTTGTCCATTTCATGTTTAAGCTCTTTTTTAAAAGACTGGCACCTGAGCTAACATCTGTTGCAAATCTTTTATTTTCTTCTTCTTCTCCCCAAAGCCCTCCAGTACATAGTTGTATATTCTAGTTGCAGGTCCTTGTGGTTGTGCTACGTGGGACGCCAATTCAGCATGGCTTGATGAGCGGGGTTGGGTCTGCGCCGAGAATCCGAACCCATGAAACCCTGGGCCACTGCAGCAGAGCGTGCAAACTTAACCACTTGGCCATGGGGCTGGCCCCTATCTTTAACTTTTTGAGGAACTGCCAGTATATTTTCCAAAGTGATTACACCATTTTACATTCCCACCAGTAATGTACGAGGGTTCTAATTTCCCCACATCTTTGCCAACACATTATCATGCATTCTTTTCTTTTGGTTTTATTGTGGTAAAATACACATTACATAAAATTTCCCATTTTAATCATTTTTAAGTGTACAGTTCAGTGGCATTAGTGTATTGACACTGTTGTGCAACCATCACCACTATCCATTTCCAGAAGTTTTTAAATCATCCCTTACTAAAACTCTGCATCCATTAAACAATAACTTCTAATGCCCTCCTTCCTCTAGCCCCTGATAACCACTGTTCTACCTTCTGTCTTTATATATTTGATTATTCTAGGTACTTCATACATGTAGAATCATACAATATTTGTCCTTTTGTATCTGGCTATTTTACTTAGCAAATTTTCTTCAAGGTTCATCTACGTGGCAGCATGTATCAAAATTTCATCCCTTTTTAAGGAATTTCACTCCTCTGCATGTATATACCGCATTTTGTTTATCCATTCATCTGTTAATTGACAACAGGTTCTTGTTTCCACCTTTTGGCTGTTGTGAATAACACTCCTATGACCATTGGTATACAAATACCTGAGTCCCTGCTTTCATTTATTTTGCGTACATACCCAGAAGTAGAATTGCTGAATTATATGGTAATTCTAGGTTTAATATTTTGAGGAACCACCATACAGTTTTATGTATATTTTTATTACAGGCTCCCTAGTGGGTATGAAGTAGCACCTGATTGTGGTTTTGATTTGCATCTCCCCAACGGCTAATGATGTCAAGTATCTTTTCACGTGCTTATTGGCTACTTCTATATCTTCTTTAGAGAAATGTCTACTCAAATTCTTTGCCCATCTTTAAATTTGGTGATGTAAATTCTTATTATTGAGTCATACAGTTCTTTATATATTCTGGATACTAGTCTCTGGATACCATTCTGTGTGTTGTCTTTTCACTTTCTTGATGATATCATTTATAGCACAAAAGTTTTCAGCTTCATTGCAGTCCAATTTTCCTATTTTTCCTTTTGTTGCTTGTGCTTTTGGTGTCTTATCTACAAAACCAGTGTCAAATCTAAGGTCATAAATATTTACTCCTATGTTTTCTTCTAAGAGTTTTACAGTTTTAGCTCTTAAATTTAGGTCTATAGTTCATTTTGAATTAATTTCTGTCTAGGGTATTAAAGAAGGGGTCTAACTTCAATCTTCTGCATGTCAATATCCAGCTGTCCCAGCACCATCTGTTGAAAAGACTGTTCTTTTCCCAATGAATTGTCTTGGCACTCTTTTTGAAAAACAACTATATACATTAGGGCTTATTTATAGATTCTCATGTCACCTAATAATGTTTTAATACATTCTCTTTCTGCTTAAATCAGCCAGAGTTGGTTCCTGTTGCTTGAAACTAAGAATTTCATTCAGGAATGGGGAACTGTAATATAAAGTTAAGTAAGAGGAGTATCATGAGAGAGTAGCAGTGACTCCACAATTCCAAACAGGAAATTCGGGAATTCTTGTAGCAGTTTCAGTCCTTTGAGGTTAAACTATCAAATACTGTACCTCGGACATTCATAAAGTCTCACTTTCTTATGGAAGTTCTGATACTGAATTAAGGAATGAGTCACTATTTAAGATCTCATTTTGATTACATTTAAAGGGTTTCTCTCCAGTGTGGACTTTACTAATGAGTAAGTAATAACCCAAAGGCCTTGCTGCATTTCTCTCCATTTTGACTTCTCTGATAATTAATAACACTTAAACTCTAATAAAGGATCTTTCATAATCCTTAAATTTGTATGGTTCCTTCCCAGGTTGAATTTTCTGATATTAGCTAGGCTTTGAGACTTAGTTAAAGGCCTGTCCACTTTGCTGCATTTACAGGGTTTCTGGCTAGTGTGAATTGTTTCATGCTGATTAAGGTATAAATCATGACTAAAGACTTTCCTTTATTCCATTGTATATATAGAGTGAGGTGAGAGTCATGGCGAAAACCCCACAATAAAATTACATTCCCACCTTTACAATCCCACTGTGAATTTTCTGATGTTCATTAAAGTGGGAACTATGTCTGAAAGGCATTCTCAGATTCATTTTAATGGCATTTTAAAAAACCCATGGTTGGTTGACATGCTAGTTTTAGATTGCTTGTCACTTCTCTCCCTCTCCCTTCCAGGATCCTTTTCTGGCTCCCATAAGGATGGATACCCCATCTGCCACAGAATCCAGGATTCTGTAGTTCTCTAGTATCACTTACTGGTATTATTTTTTAACACAATGTGAGACATCGTGTTATGGAAGTATTACATTAAAATACATTAAATGGGGGCCGGCCTGGTGGTGCAGCAGTTAAGTGCGCACGTTCCACTTTGGCGGCCTGGGGTTCGCCAGTTCAGATCCCGGGTGCGGACATGGCACTGCTTGGCAAGCCATGCATGGGCAGGCGTCCCACATACAAAGTTGAGGAAGGTGGGCACAGATGTTAGCTCAGGGCCAGTCTTCCTCAGCAAAAAGAGGAGGATTGGCAGCAGATGTTAGCTCAGGGCTAATCTTCCTCAAAAAAAAAGAAAAAAAAACATGAAATGAATCCACAATTAAGGCATGTGTTATGTATTCATGCTGGTGATCTTTATTGTTTTTTGTTTTCCTACTTCTAGTGAACATTTCCAAGTAAAGTGTTTTAGAGCATATAAATTAACAATAAATAAATAAAACCATATTGCCATAAAAAATATTGTACCTTGGACACTGATCCTGTGCCTTCGGAGGCTATAATATTAGGGAAAATTATAAGTTAAGGTCCAGATGTTGGCATTTGTTGACTAAATTTTTAAGCCTTTAGCAAATCCTGCCATGAAGGCATGTGAAAGTAAATATAGCTCTGTTAAGACCAAATCAAAACTGACTGAGAGTATAGTAATTTGGAAATTTTCAGGACTGAAAAAGCCAAATTGTGTATATTAAGCTAAAGTTAGGGTAAGCAGAGACAGTGGGGTGGAAGACTTGATAGAAGATAAAATTGAGCAAGAAAAAGAAACAAAAGCCTAATCTAGGCCTTTCTGGGTACCTTCTGCTAAGAATTCTCCACCAGAGACAAGCCTGGGGGCTAAGACTAAATTATGGGTTATATCTTTCCAACCTGAGCCTGTTTTTAAAAAGTCATCTCAGAGCCAACTGGATGGACAGGCTCTGTCCATAGAAGACTATGGCTAAGAGACAGGAATTCCCATGATCAAAAAGAGACTAGACAAGCACTATGGACCACAGCCATGTCACATGGCTAGGACCAGAGACCAGAAGTCAACTCATCTCCTAATCTCTGTCTCATTAGCTCTACTCCAACCCCACTAACCAAACCGCTGTGCAAGGCCTCAAACAAACCGAGTGCTGTCCTGCCTTAAGGCCTTTCCACAGGCTCGCCCTCCAGATTTGAGGATGGAAGTTCACTTACCACCTTGATGTCTTTGTCAGATGCATCTTCTTTTAATAAGGGCTGTTCAGACTACCCTATATGTAACTGTAACCTGTTCCCTTACTCACTCAGCTCCCTCAATCCTCCTAACCCTTCTCTATGTTTTTTCCACAGAAGTTATCTTCTGACAATATATAATTTACTTATTTGCTATAATTATTGACTATTTTTTTTTACTTATTCCTCTAGAATACAAGCTCCATGAAAGAAGGGATTTTTGATTTTTGTCAGTTTTGTTTCCCAATGTCCTCAAAAATTCCTGTTGATTCAATGAATGAAATATGCTGTACTAAGCTAAATTTCGTATTTTGAGAAGAAAAAAATTATGGGAGAATGAAATCATCATTTGCTAAATGGTAGCATAGATATTACAGCATGTATATCAACTTTCTATTTCTAAACATGAAAAGACTTAAAAATAATGCTATTTCATTTTTGTTGTTGTTGTTTTTGTTGTTGTCAAGGAAGATTTACCCTGGGCTAACATCTGTTGCCAATCTTCCTCTTTTTGCTCAAGGAAGATCAGCCCTGAGCTAACATCGGCACCAGTCTTGCTCTATTTTGTATGTGGGTCACCGCCACAGCATGGCTGCCAATGAGTGTGGTGCAGGTCCACATCTGGGAGCTGAACCTGGGCACTGAAGTGCAGCGTGCCAACCTTAACCAGTAGGCCACGGGGATGGCACTATTTCATATTTTTTGATACCAATTGGAAGCTTAGTCCATTGTGAAGGGAGAATTTGGCATGCTATTCTTAAAATGTCCATAAAGATTAAACGTAATAAACTCCCAGACGGAAGAAAAACAAATGGTTGCTCATTAGAAGTAAATTCAACTTGTACCCTTTTATACCTATAGCCAATCAGAAAATATCATTGCTTTACCATAATTGGGGAGTTTAATGTTTGCTTTCTACTTGTTTGTTCAACAGCTACTTCTTGGTTAGGGGTAAGATATTGTCCTAGGTGTTCATCACACTGTGGTAAACAAGACAGGCAAATAAGGTCCTTGTGCTCATGATATTTACATTCACTTTCCTTGAAAACATCTTTTAAAAGCGAGTGGTAAATATCTGTGCTGCTCACCAATATATCCAGTCCTCCTTTCCTCTGGCATGTGGGAGGACTGTACCTCAGTATCCCTTGAAGTTAGACAGGACCACCTAACATCAGGCATTGCTTTTACTAACGAAATGTAAGGAGAAATGATGTTTGACATTTCTAAGAGGAAGCATTACAGACCTTGTGTATGATTCTCCATGCTCTCTCTCTCTCTTCCTCTGCCACAGTGGCTGTGAATCACATGTTGACATAGAAGCAGCACAAGATTAAAGAAGCCTGAATGTTGAGACAATACATGAGATGCCTAGGAGTAGCCTAAACTCCAAAAAACATTTAAAAGTTTTTGGCTAAGCCCCCTGAAATTTGGAAGTTGTTTGCACTGTAGCATAACCGGCCTATCCTGCTGACAAAGGAAGATTATTCAAACTTCTTTCCACTGTAATACCTAAGTCAGAAGAAATACTGATGTCTACCAGACATCCTTTTTAATCTAGAACACACTAACAACTTCATGGTTGCTTGAAACTAACCAGAGGTTCTCAAACTGGTTCTGAGACCCTTTCAGTGATTTCATAAAGTGAACATTAATTCTCTCTACAGTAGAGTTTTCCAGAGGCTACCTCATGTGTGATATTGCAAGACTGAATGCAAAGCAGATATCATAATCCATCTATCAAGTGAGACAATAAAGAGATCTTGAAAAAACTTAAAATACTCTTCTTACTAATTTTTTTATAGAAAGTAGTTGTTTTTTGATAAATATGCTATATTATGTTCATATATAATGAGTTTCTTATTTATAAATGAATTTAAAATATTTAAATTATTTTCCAGTTTAAATTTCTAATACAATAAACACATATATATAAATATAAATGTGTATGTATATATACACACACCCACCTATATATAGCATGTAAACCAAAGCTCTTTGGAGTCTTTGACAATTTTTAATAATTTTGGTCCTGACACCAAAAAATGTGAGATCTGCTGGACTAGACTATGCTTCTATCAGTGAAGAGTTATTTTTCATCTTTATCACTCACTCTTTTCCTTCTCTATGAAATAATTATTTTACAGATAATACTAAAGTTTCCATGGTAAATATGAACATATGTCATCAAGTTTCTGCTCAAAAGTACTTTAAATTGGGATGCATGAGTAAAAGAAATTTTAAGAATTCTGAAATTTGTATCTCTTTGACCTGAATCTGGAAAAATTATAAAACAGAGTAAAAAGTGCTCTTAGAGAGTAGTAATATTCCCCTCCAAACCTCTTGGCTGGTGAACCCTATTTAACTCTCAAAACTCCACTAAAATATCGGCACCACTGTGAAGTCCCAAGTTGAATTAAAATTTCTAATCTTTCAGAGTACTTGGTTATTCTTTTTATAGCATCAATCAATTTAGTTTGGGAATTATTTTTTTTTCCATGCCTTTTTCCCTAGGGATATTAGTCTTACCTTAATAGCAAAGACTATATTTCATTTATCCCCAGTCCATCTGATGTGGTACCTAGTAGGTACTCAGTAAACTTCTGCTGAATTAATGACTGGACTATTATACTGCAAAGAGTTAAGAGCCAAGGCTGTGGAGTTAGAAAGATCTGAGGTAGTAATGGCCAGCTTTGCTACTGATATCATGGGTGACTTTGGCCAAGTTACTAACCACTCTGAACCTCAGCTTCCTTCTATATAAGATAGGGTAATAACTCAGATTTATTTTGAGGATTGAACATGTAAATGCATATAAAATACTAAACTTAGCACAGATCCTAGCACATCAAAGGTGATCAATAAATTATAGCTATCATTATTACTACTTTCCCAATATTAGGGCCAGGTTACATTGTTCCACTGATCTCTATCCCTTCAATTATTAGTTTAGGGTGGACTCTGTGATTACAAAGAGGTAAAACAAATTGGTCTATCCATTACTTAACAGATAAGTCTGTCTCCCTGACCACATACCCTAGCTGACTGAAGAAGCTGAGAAACTAGCTTTCAAACGTTCTCAGTCCAATAAATAGCAGTATTGATTAAATTGCATTTGTTTTCTCTGAGCATTCATATTTTACTGCAGGTTCAAAACACATATAAAAATACCTGTAGTGAAGGTCGCTAAAATTTATAAAACATATACACTGATAAATGAGTTTACGTATTTATCCTGAATGTCCTCCTGTTTATCAAAGGTATTATCTGTAATATGCAGTTGAAAACTAGGGTGTGTATAATTATTGGATTGAATTTACTGCTAGAGTGAAGTGTGACTTCCAGTTTCCAGTTCCACATTTAAGGAGCTTGGAAGTCACCACTTCATCTAACAGCAAGTCAAAAGCTGAACAGAATGAAAAATCAACAACTCTTCTTGGATTTGTAAGAGAGGTAAGGAAACAAGGCAAACCACTGCCCCCAAGATAGGAGAAACAGACAGGTGAATACAGGGAGTCATGGCTTACTGGAGCAGACCCTCCAGTGGAAATCACTGCAAAACCCAGTGCCAGGGGGGGCTGGCCCTGTAGCCCAGTGGTTAAGTTCTCGCGCTCCGCTGCAGGCGGCCCAGTGTTTCGTTGGTTCGAATCCTGGGCGCGGACATGGCACTGCTCATCAAACCACGCTGAGGCAGCGTCCCACATGCCACAACTAGAAGCACCCACAACGAAATATACAACTATGTACCGGGGGGCTTTGGGGAGAAAAAGGAGAAAAATAAAAAAAAATCTTTATAAAAATAAAAAAAACAAAAAACAAAAAACAAAAACCAGTGCCAGGGTAGGAAAACCTGAACTATCATTAATGAATTGCTGGAGGCTTAGCATGGACAAGTCTGAGAGTTAAAAACTCCAGGGAGACCCAGTCATAGGGGAGCCCCTACACTTTTGTGAGCTTTACCTCCAGGAGCTCAACCAGGCTCTCTCACTACATACTGGAGAAACATTCTCTTGTGTTTTGGCAGAGGAAGGGAGGAAGGGAATAGGGAACCATTTTTAAATATACTAGAGCACTCTGTTCTTCTTAACAAGGCCTGCCCTTAGGAGAAATTAGTTAACCAGAGCTTAACCTGCTGGGGTATTATCAGAGCCTAACAGACCTGGAGAAAGGAAATGCCCTACTCAAGCCAGATCTAGAATTTCATGTGGGAGACGGGAAATAGCTAACTCCAGCCTACTCTAGCCATCCTGTTCCACCTAAGGAGGTGAAAAAGAAAAAAAAACACTTGCGATGCTCACAGTCCAGAGGCAAAGGCTCACTAAAAGACTGAGACCTAATCACAGGACTATAGAACACTTCCTCTTCCTCCATACTTTCAGAACTAGACATGGCAGAGATGTTAGAATTATCAGACTGGGAATTTAAAACAACTATGATTAACATGCTAAGAACTCTAATGATAAAGTAGCAGCATGCAAGAACAGATGCAACCAAAAGACATGCTAGAGATAAAAAACAACGTAACAGAAATGATGAATGGCTTTGATGGGCTTATTAATAAATAGCTGAGGACAGACTCTCTGAGCTTGAGGATATATCAATTAAACCTCCAAAATTAAAAAACAAAGAGTGAAAAAAAAACCCACCATAAAAACAGAGGAGAATATCCAAGAATTGTGGGACAACTACAAAGGGTGTAACATATACATAATAAGAATACCAGAAGGAGAAGAAAGATAGAAAGGAACAGAAGAAATATTTGAAACAATAATGACTGAGAATTTCCCTAAATTAATAGACAACAATCCACAAATCCAGTAAGCTCAGAGAACACCACACAGGATAAATGTCAAAAAGACTACACCTAGGGATACCATTTTCAAACTACAGAAAAGAAAAGATAAAGAAAAAATTCTAAAAGAAGTCAGAGGGGGAAAACATGTTACCAACAGAGGAACCAAGAATTAAATCTGACTTCTCCTCAAAAACCATGCAAGCAAGAAGTGAGTGGAGTGAAATATTTAAGGTGCTGAGAAGAAGAACCTACCAACCTAGAATTCTGTACCTGCAAAATTATCTTTCAAAAGCGAAGAAGAAATACTTTCTCAAACAAACAAAAATTGAGGGAATTTGTTGCCAGCAGGCCTGCCTTGCAAGAAATGTTAAAAGAAACTCTTTAGAGAGAAGGAAAATAATATAGGTCAGAACTTCGGCTCTACATAAAGAAAGGAAGAGCACTGAAAAAGCAGTAAGTAACGGTAAAATAAAAACTTTTTTTAATTCTTATTTATCCTAATGGAGAATAGTTTGCTCAAAATGATAATAGCAACAATCTATTCACATATGTATGCTTATTCATATGTCTTACGTATATATATTTGCTTATGTCTGCTTACATATAAGTGAAATGAATGACAGCAATTATACAAGGGGCAGGAGGGAGGAATTAGGATTATTTTGTTAATTATAAGGTACTCACACTACCTGTTAAGTGGTATACGGTTATTTGAAAGTAGACTTGGATTAGTTGTAAATGCACACTGGGAACTGAAGGGCAATGACTAAAAAAGTAATAATAATAAAAAAGGAAGTATAACTGATAAGCTAAGAATGGAGAGAAAATGAAATCATATAAAATGTTCAATTAAGGGGCCAGCGCCATGGCCAAGAGGTTAAGTTCATGCGCTCCGCTTCCACAGCCCAGGGTTTCACCGGTTCAGATCCTGGGCACAGGCCTAGCACCACTCATCAGACCATGTTGTGGTGGCATCCCACATAGTAGAACTAGAAGGACCTACAACTAGAACATACAGCTATGTACTGAGGGCTTTTGGGAGAGCAAGAAGAAAAATAAGATTGGCAACAGATGTTAGCTCAGAGCCAAGCTTAAAAAAAAAAAGTTCAATTAAAACCACAACAAGCAGAAAAAATAGTCGAAGACAAAAATTGGAACAAAGAACAAGAGCAACAAATAGAAAACAGTAACAAATGTGGTAGATATTAATTCAACTATATCGACAGTCAGCTTGAACATCAATGTCTAAATGTACCAGTCAAGACAGAGATTGCCAGAGTGGACAAAAGATAGGACCCAACTATATGTTGTCTACAAGAACCCCACTTTATAGAGGCACATACAAATTAAAAGTAAATGAATGGAGAAAAAAATACCATGCTAACACGAATCAAAAGAAAGCAGGAGCAGCTATATTAATTTCAGACAGAGCAGATTTCAAAGCAAGGGAAGTTACCAGGCAGAAAGGACAACACATAATGAAAAAGGAGTCACTTCTCCAAAAACACATAACAATACTTACTGTGTATGTGCCTAACAACAGAACATCAAACTACATGAAAAACTGATAAAACGGAAAGGAGAGAGATAAATCCACTATCAGACTTCACACCCCTCTGTCAGACATGGACAAATTCAGCAGGTAGAAAATCAGTAAGGACATAGCTGAACTCAATAACATGATCAATCAACTGGATATAACTGACATCTAAAGACTACTTCATCCAACAACAGCAGAATACACTTCTCGAGCTCACATGTAACATTTACCAAGACAGACCACCATAAATAACACACCTTAACAAGGGAGTGAAATGCAACTAACAGAGTAGCCATATCAAACACAGTTTTTAACAAGATCCTTATTTTAAAAAGTATACCCACTCAAGTAGAATGAGAAGATCAATGATATAATGGCAGAGTTAGGAAGGCATCCATGTAGGAGTGTGGGCTGCTGGGCTGTTGTAACCCCAAGAGGGTGAGAAGGTCTTTTAAGTTGGGGAGGAGGAACAATGCAAGGGAGTACAGTGGCAAAGAATCAGAGCCTGGGTGGGGTGAAAGGTCACAGTGGAGTTGCCCAAAATGGTATATCAGAGCAAGAGAGGGGTGAGTAGAGCATTTCCAAGGAGAAGGGGCAGCAGAGATGAGAGATTTATTACATATGGGGAGACTGAGCAAAAAAGTCAATACGTTAAAGAGTGGGAGCCAGGTTTCTCATTACCAAACAAGTCATTATTATTAAGGACAAAAATATTAAAAGAAAGCTAGAAAAAACTCTGAGATGTTGGATTGGAATTAGAAGTATTAGTATAAATCTAGAGTTTTCAACATAGAAATAAATGCAGATGTAAAATACGTGCATATGTGTGTACTCTCTAGCTCTGTTCAGTAAGAAAAGTCTAGGATTAGCAATACCCAACTTACAAAGAGCACATCTAGTGCCCTGATCTTGGTTTCCTAAGACCATTCTCCATCAAAAAGAACCAGGGCTAGGATAAACTACAAGATAATCCCAGATCATTTGGTGGTGCCAGAAAGTAAGAAAGTGTTCAAAGAAAGATGAGGTCATGTCTAAAGGACACAGGTCAGCTTGAAAGGGCTCCCACCAGCCAGATTTGGGAAAACTTGAGCATGAAAACAAATAACGGCATTAACTCTTTGAGTAAAATAGGACAATATGAGTTCATATTGATATAAATGAATAAATTGAAAGTTTATTGAGGAGCAGGATGTTTACATAGTCTCAAAGCACCTCCTTACAAAGGACTAATTAATTGCAAAGGGAAAATGAGTAACCACTGTGAATAATCCGGCAATCAAATTACCTTAAATAAATTATCAAAGTGATTATCATCAGTACTGGGACAAATTAATTTGTACGCCACCTGAGAAGATGCAATGAGAAGAACACAGCATCATTTCTGAACTATTCCCGCCAGAAATGAGCAACCTGAATCTAATGATGAAACATCAGACAAACCCAAACTGAGGGAATTTCAACAAAATAACCAGCCTGTACTCTCTACGAGTGTCAATATCATGAAAGTCAAAAAGGAGACTTCCAAAGTGAAAAAGACTAAAGAGACATGATAACTACATGCAGCGTATGACTCTGAACTGGATACTTTTCTACAAAGGTGATTCTGACCTGGATACTTAAACAATGTAAGAACAAGCAGCAAAACTTGAATGGTGTCTGAGGATTTGATAGGAGTAAAGATAATGTCAATGTTAATATATCAGTTTGGAGAATGTCCTTGTTAACAGGAGACACACTAAAGTATACAGGAGTGATGGGGACATTGAGTAAGCAACCTACTCTTAAATGGTTCTGGAAAACAAAAAGCTCTTTGTACTGTTCTTGCAACTTTTCTTTTAGTTTGATATTGTTTCAAAATAAAAGAGAAATTAAAATAATTGAATCAACCACCATTTTCCCATGATCCTGAAAAATAAATACTCCCCAACTATCAAAAATATACTTCCCTTTCCAGCAATGGTAAACCAAGACGTTTTTTGTTACCTTTCTACTGAAAACCACCAAAAAAGCAGGACAAAATATAGAAACAAACCAACAAACAAGCTGTCTGTAGGTACTGAAGACTTGCTAAGGTATTAAGTAAGAAAGCGCAAGACAAAGACTGGGAGAGAAGGGAAACCTAGAAAGGTAGGCCTGGCACTTGGGGTTTCTTTAGCCCTCAAGGGAGATACCCATTCTGAAATTGGCGGCAGACCAGAAGAGAAGCTGCACAAAACTTTTGACAGACCTATAACCTTGGGGAGAGGGATAAAAATCGGAGTTTAGGACCTATCAAAGAAGACATAAACATCTCAGGCTTTTGGATGGGACTCCAAAGGACTATACTGTGAAGTAAAGATAAACTGGAAACAGACAAGCCATCACAGGGACTTCAGCACAGCTTCAAACAATCATATTTCTATCCTGGATTCTATCCTGGTGATCTGAAAGTGTTAGTACCTTTAGCCAAAATGCCTGTCAGAAACATAAGTAAATCTCCTGGTAGGAAGATATCATCCAAAATTTCAAATAGGTTCTACAGTTTTTCAAATAAATATGTATCTTTTTAATATTTAAAATTTTCAAATAAATATGTAGTTTTCTAGTATGTTTTTAAAAAACACACAAGTCTAGAAGGAGAAGAAAAACAGACAAAAGAAATAGATCCACAAAAGACCCAAGAAATGGTATAATCGGACACAGACATTTAATAATTAAGATGTTTAAAAAATTTAAAAACATGATTGAGAATTTTCAGTAGAGAACTGAAAACTATAAAAAGAAACCAGATGGAAATTCTATAAAAACATTTTTAAAAATGAAGTTAAGAACTCAGTGGAGGAGTTTCACAGATATTAGATATAGATTAATAGAGAATTAATAAACTAGAAAATGGGTTAGAAGAAAATAGAAAGCATAGAAAGGCACAAAGAAAATAAAGAACATAAGAGACATAAATTACGGTGAAAAGGTCTAACATATATGTTATTTGAATATTAGAAAGAAAGAGCTAACAGAGCAGGAGCAATATCTGAAGATATGATGGCTGAGAATTATCCAAAATTGTTAAGAGACACCAGACCACAGATCCAGGAGACATTATGAATCTTAAGTAAGATGAATACAAAATGAGTGCACTTAGATCCATGATAGCAAAAGTACTGAAAACTAAACATAAGGAGAAAAAGTTTAAAGCAGACAGAGGAAACAAGGGCAGATTACTGTTAAAAGAGAAACAGTAAGACAAAGAAATGACTTTAAAGCAGAAACAATGGAAGTTAGGACATAATGGAATAACTTCAATTATTGAAAAAAACAACCAAATATAATTCTATAATTAGTGTAAGTATCCTTCAAGTAAAACAAAACAAAACAAAACAAAGACATTTTCAAACAAAAACAGGAAGATTTTGTTACGTATCAACTCACACAAAAGAAAAAAGTAAACAGGATTCTTTAAGCAGAATGAAAATAATTACAGATGCAAGCACAAAGTTTCAGGAAGGGTTGAAAAGCAAAGAAAAGTGTAAATTCTAATTCTAGATTTAGAATACAATGTATAACTTCAATTATTGAAAGAAAATATTACCGTCTGTAATTCTAGAATTAGTGTAAGTACTTTTCTAAGTAAAAACATAAAGACATTTTCAAAGAAACAAAAACAGAAAGAATTTAACACTCATCAACCCACACAAAAGAAAAAAGTAAAGGGGGTGCGCTTTGGGCAGAAGGAAAATGATCAGAGATCAAATCATAAAGTTCTAGGAAGGACCGAGAAGCAACAGAAAGGGTAAACATGTGTCTGAGTTTAAAATAAAATTGATTTTATAATACAAAAATAAAAATATAATTTGGAGACATATATACGTAATATTAAAATATAGAACAAAATTTGCACAAAAAGTAGCAGGGGATATGAAAATACCAAAGTGTGCTAAGGTCTTTAAATTGGGAAATAGTAAAAGTACTAATTTAAATTAGGATTTAATTAGCCACAGAGGTATGTTTTAATCTCTACAGTAATCCCTAAAAAAAAGAGTAAAAGAATACGTAACTTATAAGCTAATGAAACTGAAAAGGAAATGAAAAATATTTATTAAATCCAAAAGATAAAAAAGGAGAGAAAAAGGAACATATAACAGGCAGTATAAACACAAAGGACAGAGGAAAACAGCAGATTAAAACTCAAATATGAACTTAAATTAAACAAAAACAAACTAATTCAAACAAAAGAAAATGTCAGATTAGATAAAAAACAAAACCTAACTATATTCTGCTTACAAGCGACACACTTTAAATATGAAAAAAGAAGACAAACTAAAAGAATTAACACAATATACCATGCAATATAATGCTAGTGTATCTATGTTTACATCAGACAAAGCAGACGTTAAGGCAAAAGGAACACTGAGAAAGAGAGACATTTCAAAATGGTAACGGGTTAAAGTTCACTGAAAATATATAACAACTCTAAATTTCCATATTTTTAATACATGCGTACCTTTTTTCATTACACTTTGCTTCATTGCCCTTTGTGGATATTGCATCTTTCACAAGACCCTCCACCAGCAAAAAGATAATGACTCGCAGAAGGCTTAGATGATGATTAGCATTTTTTAACAATAAAGTATTTTTAAATTAGGATATGTACCTTGTTTTTCTTAGACATAAGGCTATTGCACACTTAATAGACTAGAGTATAGTGTAAACATAACTTTTATATGCACTGGGAAACCAAAACATTCATGTAACTCACTTTATTGTGATATTCGTTTTATTGCACTGGTCTGGAAACAAACCCGTAAGATCTCTGAGGTATGCCTGTATCCTAGCTTCAAAATATCTAAAGCAAAAACTGACAGAACTAACAGGAGAAATAAACAAAACCACGGTGAGAGTTGGAGATTTAACACACCTGTCTAAGTAACTGACAGAACAAAGTGACAAGAAAATTAGCAAGGTTATAGAAGATTATTACAACATAATTAACCACCTTGACCTAATGTCATTCGTCGTGCACCATATAAGGACATGTCAGTCACGACTGTGGTCCCATAAGATCAGTACCACATAGCTGAGGTTTGCAGTAGGCTATACCATCTAGGTTTGTGTAAGTACACTCTATGACATCCACACAATGACAAAATCATCTAACAATGCGTTTCTCAGGATGTATCACCATTGTTAAGTGACACATGACTGTATATAGTATTTGTAGGCAAAAATTGTAGAATAAATATTCCTTCCAAGTGAATGAAAAAGATTTACTGAAATTTACAATGTGCTGGACCAAAAGTAAGTGTTGTTAAATTTCAAAAAACTGAAAAAAAAAAAATAACAGATTCTCTGGCTATAGTAGTATTAAGGTAGAAATTAACTACAAGAAGATAATTAGAAAATTCCTAAACGCTTGGAAATTAACAAATTCTAACTAATCCACGGAATAAAAAGGAAATCAAAGTGAAAATTACCAAATGTTTTGAACTAAATGATAAAAAACTACTACATATAAAAACAACTAGGCTGCTGATACAGCCTTGTTGACAGAAAAATTTACAGCCTTAAATGAATATTTAAGAACAGAATAAAGGTTGAAACTAATGATCTAAGCATGCATCTCTAGAAGTCAGATTAAGAATAGTATATACTAAACTCAAAAACATTAGAAAAAGGAAATAAAAAAATAAAAGCAATTAATGAAATATAAAACACAGATACAAATAAAAATTTAAAAAGCCAAAAGATGATTTTAAAAAACTGGAAAACTTTATAAACCTCAGGCAAAACTGGTTTTAAAACACAGACCATAAAGGGGTTGGCCTGGTGATGTAGTGGTTGGGTTTGTGTGTTCTGCTTCAGCAGCCTGGGGTTCACCAGTTCAGGTCCTGGGCACAGACCTACACACCGCTTATCAGCCCATGCATGCCATGGCAGGCATCCCACATATAAAGTAGAGGCAGATGGGCACGGATGTTAGCTCAGGACCAATCTTCCACAGCAAAAGAGGAGGACTGGCAGCAGATATTAGCTCAGGGCTAATCTTTCTCAAAAACAAGACCATAAAAATAACCAACATTATAAATGGAACAGAAATCATCATCACAGACAGTAAAAAGGTAATCTAGCAAATTGTTTCCCGATTTTTTTGATCATCCTAAATAACCAATTTTAGTTTCATTGATTCTATTTTCACTAATTTCAAATCTAATCTTTATTACTTCATTCTGCTGGCTTTGTGTTTAGTTTGCTATTTTTTTCCAGTTCCTAAAGGTGTAAAGTTAGGTTGTTGGTTTGAGATCTTTCTTCATTTCTAACGTAGGTACATACAGATAAATTTCCCTTTTAGCACTGCTTTCACTGCATCCTATAAGTTTTGATATATTACGTTTCCTTTTTTAAATTTTCTTTTCCTTTTTTCGTTATTTATTGAGGTAAAATTGACATATATTATATTAAATTTAAGTGTAAAACATAATGATTCAATATTTGTATATATCACAAAATGATCAGCACACTAAGTCTAGTTAACATGTCACCATACATAGTGACAGAATTTTCTTTCTCTTGTGATGAGAACTTTTAAGACCTACTCTCTTAGCCACTTTCAAATATGCAAAACAGTATTATTAACTATAGTTGCCGTGCTGTACATTATATCCACATGATTTCTTTATTTTATAACTGGAAGTTTTTACCTGTTGACTCCCTTTAACCATTTGGTTCACTCCCTGAACCCTCACCTCTGGCAATCACCAATTTGTTCTCTCTATCAATGAGCTTGGCTTTTTATTTTTAGATTTCACAAATATGTGAGATCATATAGTATTTGTCTTTCTCAGTCTGACTTGTTTCACTTAGCATAATGCCCCTGAGGTCCATCCATATTGTTGCAAATGGCAAGATTTTATTCTTTTTTAAGGCCAAATAATATTCCACTGTGTATATAAACCAAAATTTCTTCATCTACTCATCCATTGATGGACACTTAGGTTGTTTCCATAACTTGGCTATTGTAAATAATGCTGCAATGAACATGGGGGTACACATATCTTTTCCAGTTAGTTTTCTTGAGGTAAATACCAGAAGTGAAATTCCTGGATCATATGGTAGTTCTATTTTTAATTTTTTGAGGAATCTCATACTGTTTCCCACAGTGGCTGCACCAATTTACATTCTCACTAACAGTGCACAAGGGTTCCCTTTTCTCCAAATCCTTACCAACACCTGTTGTTTCTTGTCTTTTTGATAACAGCCATTCTAACAGGTATGAGATGATATCTCATTGTGGTTTTGATTTTCATTTCTCTGATGATTAGTGATGGTGAGCATCTTTTCATATACCTGTTGGCCACTGCTGCCGAGACCAGCTAGGCAGCCAGCTGAAGGGGCGGACGGAATTAATAGACAGAACACAATCTATATTATTCAATGGGACAGGGGACCATCAGCCTCAAGGACTGAGGTGAGGTCCCTCGGATCGCCACGTATTTATTTGCAGGTAAAGAATCACAAGCAATTACAATAGCAGAAACTCATGCCTGCAGAGACACGCAGGCCAGAGTCCAAAGGTTCTATTCTTCATCCCCCAAAGCACACCAGCCCATCCCAGGTCATTCCCTTGGGGAGTATCTTAAGGACAATCAGCAAGGTATGCAGGCAACTTCTGTTCCTGCAAGGGCCCGGGGTTCCTAAGCCCCTTGCCTTCACGCCTGATAACATATTCAGCCTTAGAGTCCAAAGCACAAGCAAGCTGGTATAATGATTATGAGAATCAGCAGATCACATATCCCCCCAGACATCCATTTGGAAATTATTTTTCCTTAGGCTTAAAGCCTAGCAAGAATGCTGCTATGATCTCCTGGAGCAGGCCACCATTTTGTCTTTGGAAAAATGTCTATTCAGATCTTCTGCCCATTTATCACATTGTTAGTTTGCTATTGAGTTCTTCATATATTTTGGATATCAATCCCTTATCAGATATATAATTTACAAATATTTTCTACCAGTCAGCAGGTTGCCTTTTCATTTTGTTGATGGTTTCCTTTGCTGTACATACGCTTTGCTGTTTGATGTAATCCACTTGCTTATTTTTGCTTTTGTTGCTTTTGCTTTGGTGTCAAATTCCAAAAGTCATCACAAGACCCATAGAGCTTACTGCCTATGCTTTCTTCTAGGAGTTTTAAGGTTTCAGATCTTCTATTCAAGGCTTTAGTTCATTTTGAGTTAATTTTTTGTATATGGTATAAGATAGTGGTCCAGTTTCATTCTTTTGCACACGGCTGTCCAGTTTTCCCAACACCATTTATTGAAGTGACTATCCTTTCCCCATTGTATATTCTTGGACCTTTTGTCATAAATTAATTGACAAAATATGTATGAGTTTATTTCTGGGCTCTTTATTCTTTTCCACTGATCTATGTGTCTGTTTTTATGACAATACCACACGATTTTCATTGCTATAGCTATGTAATATAGTTTTAAATCAGAGAGCACGAGCCCTCCAGCTTTGTTCTTCTTTCTCAAGATTGCTTTGGCTATTTGAAGTCTTTTGTGGTTCCATACAAATTTTAGAATTGTTTGTTCTAGTTCTGTGAAAAAATGCCATTGGAAATTTTAATAGAGATTGGATTGAATCTGTAGATTGTTTTGGGCAATATGGACATTTTAACAATATTAATTTTTCCAATCCATTTATTTGTGTCTTCTTCAGTTTCATTCATCAAAGTCTTATAGTTTTCAGTGTGCAGGTATTTCACCTCCTTGGTTAACTTTATTCCAAGGTATTTTATTCTTTTTTGATGTGATTGTGAGTGGAATTGTTTTCTAAATTTCTCTTTCTGATAGTTTATTATTAGTGCATAGAAACACAACAGACTTTTGTGTACTGATTTAAATCCTGCAACTTTACTGAACT
Source organism: Equus asinus (assembly GCF_041296235.1). Lineage (NCBI taxonomy): Eukaryota > Metazoa > Chordata > Mammalia > Perissodactyla > Equidae > Equus > Equus asinus. Next base: position 23,357,683 of record NC_091803.1, read on the forward strand.
CTTTTATTAGTTGCAACAGTTTTTTGATGGAGTCTTTAGGGTTTTCTATATATAATATCATGTCACCTGGAAATAGCGACAGTTTCACTTCTTCCTTCCCAATTTGGATGCCTTTTATTTCTTTGTCTCATCTAAGTGCCCTGGCTAGGACTTCAAAATACTGTGCTGAATAAAAGTGGTGAGAATGGGCATCCTTGCCTCATTTCTGATACTAGAGGAAAGGTTTGGAGATTTTCACCATTGAGAATGATGTTAGATGTGGGCTTGTCATAGATGGCTTTTATTATGTTGAGCTACGTTCCCCGTAATTGAGGATGTGCCACGACCAGTCAGTGCCCCAAAGAAGAGGATCTAGGTTAGCACCTAGATTCAGGCTGACTGGAAGCCAGACCCTCAGTCAACAGCTTTTAAAGAACAGAATTATATACAGTCCTGTGGGGCCAGAAACGTAAGCCCCACTGGCCACCAGAACGAGGAAATCTGGAGGTATCCCCTGGGCAGCATTTGTAAAAATGAGGGCTCCAGACAAGTATATAAGCTCCTTTCTGGGAGATACCAGTGAGCTGTAGTAAGGTAGAGGGAGAGTGCAATGATAGCGTTCCCCAGCCTATGTTCCCTGAGAGCTGCTCTGTAGCTTCTAGATGTATGCCAAACCTGAAGCCCGTCCCTACGGCCAAAGCTCCAGGACAGGTAAGTAGGCCTCTTTCACAGAAAGGCTGGGGGTGTCTTTCAGTCTGCTGTCTGTGCAGCAGTCCTGTGGGCCCAAGGAACACAAGCACCCCTGGCCAGCAGAACCAGGTGATCAAGGGGTATCCCCTGGGTGGCAGCCGCAAAAACCAGGGAACCAGATGTGTGTAGAAGCTCATCTCTGGGAGATACTGGTGCTCTTTAACATGGCAGAAGGAGAGTGCAAAGATAGTGCCCAGTGGCTGGAGCAAGGCAGAGTGGGAGTACAAATATGGCACCCACTGAAAAAAGGAAATAAAAAAGAAAAAAGAAGAAAAAACAAAAAGAAAAAAAGAAGAAAAAAACCTGGTGCCTGCCAGCTTTAGCAAGGCACAGGGAAAGCATGGAAGATGGTGCTCACTGGCTGGAGCATAAAGATCATACCCACTAGAGAAAAAAGAAAAAAGATGGTGCCCACAGGCTTTAACAAGGCAGAGGGAGAACAGGAAGATGGCATCCACCAACCTCCAATCCTGGAGAGCATCCTAGCAGGCCCTTGCCCTTCAGACCGCTTTAAAATTAGCAAACCAGTCTCTTTCACACAGTTTGGGCACTTTTCAAAGGGCTGCTTCCACACACGGCCCTGAAGTGGGTGAGTCTGCATGTGCCCTTTAAGAGCTGTTTCTTAGTTCACCACTGCCCGTTGGGTCTCCTGGGTGTGAGCCCAGTCGGTCTTAAAGTCAGATGCTTTGATGGCTCATGTCTCAGGTGCCAATGTTGAAAGCTGGGGTACCCAATGGGGGGTACAAACCCTTTGCTCCTCAGGGAGAAGCTCTGGTTTTGAGTTCCCTCCTGATTGCGGGTTGCTGTGTCAGGGGTGGGGTTTATGACAAGATTGCGTCTCAGCCTTTCCTACCCACTTTGATGTGGTTTCCCGCTCATTTGTTCAATATGAAGGGCTTGCTCCACAGGTTTTTAGATTTTTTTCAAGGGAAATTGTTCCATATGTAACTGTTGATTTGGTGTGTCTGTGGGAGGAGCTAAGTTCAGGATCTTCCTACATTACCATCTTAACCGGAACCCCTTGTGTTTTCATTTTCATTCACCTCAAAGTATTTTCTAATTTCCTTAGTAATTTCTTCTTTGACCCATTGGTTAAGAGTGTGTTGTTCAATTTAAACATATTTGAAAATGATCCAATTTTCCTTCCGCTATGAGTTCTAGCTTCATCCTGCTGTGGTTGGAGAAGATACTTTGCATGATTTCAATCTTTTAAAACTTACCGAAAATTATTTTATGGCCTGACATACACAGGAAAATGTTCCACATACCCTTGAGAAGAATGCATTCCACTATTGTTGGGCGGAGTGTTCTGGATAAGTCTGTTAAGTCTAGCTGGCTTACGGTGTTTTTCAACTCCTCTATTTCCTTATTGATCTGTTCTATCTGAAACTGAAATTCAGTCAACGTTTGCTCCATATTTTGGGGCTCTGTTGTATGGTGTATATGTTTAAAATTGTTATATCCTCCTGCTGAACTGACCATTTTATCAACATAGAATGTTCTCCTTTGTCACTCATAACAATTTTTTTACTTAGAATCTATTATATCTGATATAAATATAGCCACCTTACCTCTCTTTTGGTTATTATTTGCATAAAATATATTTTTCCATCTTTTCGCCTTCGACCTATTTGTGTCTTTGGATCTAAAGTGAGTCTCTTGTAAGCAGCAAATAGTTGGATCATATTTTTTAGTCCATTGTCCCAATCTGTCTCTTAATCGGTGAATTTACTCTATTTATGTTTAAAGTTACTACTGACGATGGAGGACTGACTTCTGCCATTTTGCTATTTGTTTTCTATGTCATATTTTTTCAGTTCTTCAATTCCTCCAATAATGTCTTCTTTTTTTTTTAATTGATGTTTCTTGTGTACCATTGTGATTCTCTTTTCATTTCCTTTCCTGTATATCTTTTATTTATTTTCCTAGTGGTTATAACGGGGATTGCAGTTATCTTAAATTTATACCAATGTAAATGAGAGAAAGAAAAAAAAGAGAGAAGACACACCTAAACCAGAAATGAAAGTGGAGACATTACTACTGAACTGGAGAAATTAAAAGGATTATAAGAAAAAACTACCTACAAGTGTACGCCCACAAATAATCTAGGTGAAACGGAAAAATTCCTAGAAAAACAAAAATTATCAAATCTGACTCAAGAAGAAATAGAAAATCTTAAGACTTGTAAGACTTAAGACTTGTAACAAGTAAAGTGAGTAAGTCAGTAACAAAAATCTCCCAACAGGGGCTGGCCCCATGGCGCAGCAGTTAAGTGCGCACGTTCCACTTCGGCTGGCTGGGGTTCACCGGTTCGGATCCCAGGTGCAGACATTGCACCACTTGGCAAGTCATGCTATGGTAGGCGTCCCACATATAAAAAAAAAAAGTAGAGGAAGATGGGCATGGATGTTAGCTCAGGGCCAGTCTTCCTCAGCAAAAAGAGGAGGATTGGTGGCAGATATTAGCTCAGAACTAATCTTCCTCAAAAAAAGAAAAAAGTTCTCCCAACAAAGAAAAGCCCAGACCACATAGCTTCATTGGTGAATTCCATGAAACATTTAGAGAAGAACTAACACCAATCCTACTCAAACTCTTCCAAAAAATAGAAGAAAAAGGAGTATTTCCTAACACATTCTACGAGGCCAGCATTACTTGATAGCAAAGCCAGACAAAAGTAACAGAAGTAAAACTACAGACCAATATCACTTATGAATATAGATGCAAAAATTCTCAAAAAAATACCAGCAAACTGAATCCAATAGCACATTAAAAAATTATACACTGTGATCAAGTTGGATTTATCTCAGGAATGCTAGAGTGGTTCAACAACAACAAAAATTAATTAGTGTACTACAATAATAACGGAATATTGGAGAAAAGCCACATAATCATCTCAATAAACTCAGAAAAAGCATTTGACCAAACTCAAAACCTTTTCATGACAAAAACAGCGAACTAGAAGTAGAAGGTAACTTCACTAAAATGGCAGAGGGCATTTAGGAAAAAACATTTAACATCAAACGTAATGGTGAGGGGGCTGGCCCTGTGGTTGAGTGGTTAAGTTCATGTGCTCCACTTCGGCAGCCCTTGGGTTCACCAGTTCACATCCTGGGCACGAACCTATACACTGCTCATCAAGCCAAGGTGTGGCAGCATCCCACATAGAAGAACTAGAATGACCTACATCTAGGATATAAAACTATGTACTGGGGCTTTGGGGAGGAAAAAGAAAAAAGATTGACAACAGATGTCAGCTCAGGGCCAATCTTCCTCACCAAGAAGCATACTAAAAACAAACCCCCCAAAACAAAAAAATAACCTTAATGGTGAAAGACTGAAAGATTCCCACTAAGATCAGGAATAACACAAGGATACCAACTTTCAAACTGCTGTTCAATCTTATACTGGAAGTCTTAGCCAGAGAAATCATGCAAGAAAAAGAAATGACTTGTGTTTAGATGCACCAGTAATGAATAATCAAAAAGGAAATTAAGAAACCAATTACAGTTACAATAGCATCTAAAAGAATAAAATACCTAGGAATAAATTTAAAGGGAGTAAAGACTTTTACAGTAAAAACAACCAAACACAGATGAAAAAAATTAAAGATGACATAATTATGTGAAAAAACATTCCATGTTCATAGATTAGAAGACTTAATATTGTTAAGATGGTAATAATCCCCAAAGTGACCTAGAGATTTAATGAAATTCCTATCAAAATTCCAAAGGCTTTTTTTTGTGGAAATGAAATCATCAAATTCATACAGAATTGCAAGAGACCCTGAATAGCCAAAACAATATTGAAAAACAAAAACAGAGTTCAAGAACTCATACAGATTTCAAAACTTACTCCAAAGCTACAGTAATCAAAACACTGTTACTGGCATAAGGATGGACATACAGACAAATGGAATGGAATGGAATTGTGCTTCCAGAAATAAACCCAAACATCTATGGCCAACTGATTTTTCACAAGAGTGCCAAAACTATTCAATGAGGTAAAGATAATCTCTTCAAGAAATGGTGCTGGGCCAAGCGCATATATGAAAAACTGAAGTTGGAACCCTACTTCATTCCACATACAAAAATTAGCTCAAAATGGATAAAAGGCCTAAATATAAGAACTAAAACTATTAAATTATTAGAAGAAAACATAGTGGCAAATCTTTAAAATTTCAGATGTCACAATGGACTTGTTACTGACTCTTAGTTAATATCAGCTCTGATACTGGTGTCCTTATAGTGAACCAGCACATATGGGGTTGGAACTGGGAGCACACATTCCCAGTTCCCTGCTTCTTTAGTTACACTCATACATAAATGTTTGTTTCTATAACCTCTGACTCCCTGAGCTTTACAACCAAATAGAAGCTACAAGTTGCTAAAAGCCCTCCGGTCTCACGCTGGGCTCCCATTACAGTTGTGGCTAATCACAGGATCTTGAAGTTCTTTCACAGAGAAACTAATGTCCAGAGAATATCAAGAAACCAAAGCTTCCCAGGCCCAGCTCCTTAGCTTCCTCATGCTAAAGTCTACCACCACGGAGATAAACAGCCAACAACACTCATCTGAGAAATCCTTTGTCTCCTCTGCTGGAAGCAGCCCCAGACAGAGGTCGATGGGAAAACGCTGACCAAGAAGGCCATGACCCCCCTCCCCTACCTAAAACCCCAAATAAAAACCACTACCTGTTTCCTGATGGAGAGCTAGCAATTCTCGAGGCAGTAGTCTTTGCTTTGCTGCCTCTGCCTGGCATAGTAAAGCTTTCCTTTTTCACTCACGACTCTGTTCTTATTATGTGGATTGGGATTGGGATCAGAGACCGAACTTTTGGTAACAGATTCTTGATTTGACATCAAAAGCACAAGCAACAAGAGAAAAAAAGAGATAAATTGGGCTGCACAAAAATTAAGACTTTGGTCCATCAAAAGACCTATCAGTGGCTAGCCCTGGTAGCCTAGTGGTTGAGTTCGGCATGCTCTGCTTCAGAGGCCCAGGTTTGGTTCCCAGGTGCAGACCTACACCATTCGTCTGTCAGTGGCCATGCTGCAGTGGTGCCTCACATACAAAAAGAGGAAGATTGGCAATGGATGTTATCTCATGCGAATCTTCCTCAGGAAAAAAAAGAAGAAGAAGAAGAAGAAGACATATCAAAAGAATGAAAAGACAACCTACGGAATGGGAAAAATATTTGCAACCATACCTCTGACAAGGGTTTGATATCCAGAATATATAAAGAACTCCTACAACTCAACAACAAAAAAACCAGAACTCAATCACAAAATGGGCAGAGGATTTGAATAGCCATTTCTCCAAAGGACATATACAAGTGGACAAAAAGCACATGAAAAAAATGTTCAAATTCATTGGTCATTAAGGAAATGCAAATAAAAACCACAATGAGATACCACTTCACACATGCTAGGATGGCTAGAATTAAAAAAATGAAAAATAACAAGTGTTGATGAGGAGGTGGATAAACAGGAACTCTTGTGCATTGCTGATGGGAAGGTAAAATGGCACAATCACTGTGAAAAACAGTTTGACAGTTTATCAAGAAGTTAAACATAAAATTGCCATATGACCCAGCAATTCCACTCCTAGGTATATATCCAAGAGAAATAAAAACATATGTCCACACAGAAACTTGTACATGAATGTTCATAGCAGCATTGTTCATAATAGCCAAAAGATGGAAACAATACAAATGTCCATCAATGGATAAACAAAATGTAGTATATATATTCAATGGAATATTATTAAGCTTTAAAAAGGATACATGAACCACAAAGACATTCTAAGTGAAATAAACCACACACAAAAGGACACATATTGCACAATTCCTTTTATATGACATATCCACAATAGGCAAGTCCATAGAGGCAGAAAGCAGATTAGCGGTTCCCAGGGGGTAAGGGGAGGGAGGAATTGAGAATGACTAAAGGTTATTCTTCTGAGATAATGTCAAAGTACTGAAATTAGAAACAGTTGGTGATTGTATAACACTGTGAACGAACTGAATGCCACTGAGTTGTACACTTTAAAAATGTCACATGAATTTCACTTTGATTTTTTTTAGTTTTAAATTAAATTTTAATTATATAAAAATATATTATCACTGTAAAAAAACTGAAATATTACAGATGAGGCCAAAGTGCCCTTTGAGCTATTCATGCTCCCCAATTTCATTCTTAGCCCCTTACCTTGCTATTGAGAGGTAATTACTCTTGCCATTTTTTCGGGGGGGGGGGGGGTGTATCTTTCCTAGTGTTTTGCTATGCATTCATGCTATGCATCAATATTTTAAAAGGTAATTAAGCAGATATTATACTTTTTGGCAATAAATTTGAACTATCAGAAGAAGTGGACAAGCTCTTGGAAAACACAACTCAACAAACTGACATAAGAAAAAAAAAGACGTATTATTTGTCTGTTACAAAAAAATGATCCATAATTTGAAATCATCCCTCTGTAGACTGCAAAAGTGGCCCTGGTTTCAACTCCCTTTATCCAGGTTACTTGCAATGTGACTCAGCAACTCAGAAAAGGCTTCAGAGGGCCTAGATCCTCTAGCTGGACTGATAGTGAAGATCTTACCCCGCATGAAGCCAGTGCACAAAGAATGGGAGAGGTGACTGGTTTTTCAAATACCTAAATCTCAACAAAAGACCACAAAGCATATAAATAAACAGGGAAACACTGCCTAATCAAAGGATTAGACTTAAACTTCGGAAACCAACCCTAAAGAAATGTGGACATCTGCAAATCATATATGTGATGAGGAGTTAATATGCAGAATATACAATAAACTTCTAGAACTCAAGAATAAAAAATCAAATAACTTGATTAAAAAATAGGCAAAGGACTTGAGCAGACATTTCTCCAAAGATGATATACAAATGGCCAATGAGCATATGGAAAGATACCCAACATCATTCATCATCAGAAAAATAGAAATCAAAACCACAATGAGATAGCATTTCACAGCCATTAGTAATCTATTAGGATTACTATAAAAAAAAATTACAAGTGTTGACAAGGATGTGGAGAAATTGGAACCATTGTGCACTGTTGGTGAAATTGAAAAATGATACAACTGCTATGGAAACAGTATGCAGTTCCTCAAAAAACTAAAAATAAGATTACCATATAATCCAGCAATCCCACTTCTGGATATATATCCAAAAAAATTGAAAGCACAGTCTCAAAGAGATAGTTGCACACCATGTTCACAGCAGCACTATTCACAAGGTGGAAGCAACCCAAACATCCACCAATGGATGAATGGATAAACAAAATGTGGTACCTACATATAATGGAGAATCATTCAGTTTTAAAAAGGAAGGAAACCCTGTCATGTGCTACATGGATGAACCTTGAGGCCATTTTGCTAAATGAAATAAGCATGTCATAAAAAGACAAATACTGTGAGTCCACTATTTTAGGTAACTGGAGTACAGTCAAATCTAGAGATAGAAAGTGGCATGGTGGTTCCCAAGGGCTGGGGGGAAAGGAAGAATGGGGAGTTGTTTCATGGGAAGGGAGTTGGTTTTCAAGATGAAAAAGTTGTGGATATCTGTTTCACAGCAATGCCAATTAATACTACTGAATTGTACACTTACAGATGTTTAAGATGGTAAATTTTATGTTACGCATTATTTTACCACAATTAAAAAAAATTAGTTCCAGGTAAGTTTCAGATCTAATGAGAAAGGTTACATAGGAGAATATCTTCATGGCCTTAGATTACAGAAACGATTTACTAAAATGGTATAACAAAAACACTAAACATAAGGGAAAAGGTTACTAAATTAGGCATTAAAATTAAGAACTTCTATTCTTGAAAAGACAGCCTTAAGAGAAAGAAAAGGCAAGGCAAATGGGTGAGAGAAGATATGTGAAATACATATAAACTCTATCAAAATATGTAGATAATTTATAAAAATCATTAAGGAAAAAGCAAACATAGAAATTTGGGTAAAAGACTTGAATAGGTATTTCATAACACAATCTAATGGCAAATAACATATGAAAAGGTGTTCATTCTCATTAGTTACTACTACGGAAATACAAATTTTAACCATAATGAGACATCACTATGCACCTACAAGAAAAACTAAAATTTTAAAAGATTGACTCTAACAAATATTGGCAATGTAGAAAAACTGGTATTCTCACACACTTGCTGGTGAGAGAGTAAACTGGTATAGTCACTTTGAAAAACTCTTTGGCATTAGCTTCTAAATTTGTACACACAAATACTCTATGACCCATCACTTTCAACCTGTGAAGAAGGAAAAGATTAACTCAGCAGGACTAGCTTGCTCAAATGCTGCACATTCCCAAGAAAGGCCTATGTTCAGGACTGGCTCTTGCTGTCTCTCGGGATCCAAGCTTGGAATGATCTGTCTATAAGAATGTTTTTGCATGTCTGAGGCCTTGGGCCAGTCTGCACCAGTTTGAGTAGATAGTTTACGTTAATTTATTTATGGTGAACACCTATTTTTTCTCAGAGAGGTCCAGAGCATGAGAAACTGAGGTCAGTCATGGAGGCACTACATGCTTACGTGACCGACACTCAATAAAAAACCCTGGTTGAGTGCCCTGGTTGGCAACAATTCACATGTGTTGTCTCATATGTTGCTGGGAAATTAAGCATATCCTGTGTGACTCCACCAGAGGGGACATTTGAAAGATAGCACCTGGTTTCTTCCAGACTTCCCTCCACATGCCTTTTCTCTTTGCTGATTTTACTTTGTATCCTTTTGTTGTAATCAACTGTAACAGTGAGTATAAGAACTTCAGATTACTGTGAGTGGACTCCTAACGTAACTCAGGAATGTTCTTAAAAAACTGCATACTCATTTTCACCAAAAGACATGAACAAGGATACTGTATATCAATATTAAAACATCCATAAAACTATAAACAACCCAAATGTCCAAATAGGTGGGTAATCATAGCACAGTATTAAATAACAAAAATGTACTACTGTAAAATACAGCAACATTAAGCTCACATATGTTAAATGAGAGAAACCAGATACAAATGAATACTGTTAATGCCCTCCAGCTAAAGACTACCAGAAATATAACTGCAGTTGAACGCGTTGAGTTTATCACTCATTTCAACGAGAAAGAATACATCATGAAGAAATGGGTGTCTCAGTAAAAGAGTATTAGAAAGGACTTACATGATTCAGGTTGAGGTTAGGAGATTTTGGGAAGAGTTCAAGGAAACAGGAGTTTGCTCTGGACTGGGTGCTGCTGGCAAGCAGGGATGATTCTATGACTGGGTATCTTTTTTTTTTTTTAAAGATTTTATTTTTTTCCTTTTCTTCCCCAAAGCCCCCCAGTACATAGTTGTATATTCTTAGTTGTGGGTCCTCCTAGTTGTGGCATGTGGGATGCCGCCTCAGCGTGGTTTGGTGAGCAGTGCCATGTCTGCGCCCAGGATTCGAACTGACGAAACACGGGGCCGCCTGCAGCAGAGCGCACTAACTTAACCACTCAGCCACGGGGCCAGCCCCCTATGACTGGGTATCTTAATAAATCTTATCTAGAAGTTAGGTAGACTACAAGTGAGACTAAAACTATCACTGGTAAGAAGCAGCAGTCACTCATAATAGACAAGAGGTGGATATTAGGTATTTTGTGGTTACCATGGTAACAGTGATTTTCTCTGTGCTTAGACCAAATTATGAAGTGGTCTGGTCTTTTCTCAGTTCATCATGGTTAAAAAGTAATCTTGTCTGATGTTGGTGTTCTCTGAGATCATTTGTATCCAACAGGAGACTAACATGTTCTAGCGGTGAGCACCAAGCCAGCTTCTAATAAACCATAGCCTAGATATTGTGTCAGATCAGTTCCTGGATGTCAGAGACTGCCTTTTTTTCCCCCTAAATACACACTGTATGATTTCATTTATGTGAAGTGTAAAAATAAGCAAAATTAAATCCATGATGGCAGAATTCAGGACAGAAGTTATCTTTGGAGAGAAGGAAAGAGGAGGAGGGAATAATTTGGAGGGGCAGGAAGGGGGCTTCTGGGGGTACTGTTACTGTCTTGGAAAGAAAAAGAAGCATCTCTGGGTTGAAAACTGGTAGGAAAATAGAAAAAAACGAACAATAATCTGCACAGTCTTCACTCAATTATGAAACATGATCAATGGACTTTCATTACAAGATGAAGTCTTTCTATGCCCACTTGCATATCAAGTCATTGTTTAGGAGAATGTGTCACTTGTTGAAGTGCAAAATACATCAGATGGAAAATATATGAAGGGCTTACATGAAGCCCATGATGCTTAGTCGAGATTTCAAATCCCAAAAATGAATATCTGAACAAAACAACATTGAAATTATATCAAATTCAGCTCTTCGAATTCAACAATGACAGAAAAGAATATAAGAACATTTGAGAATGGTAATCTAAGAAAGTAAGTATAAATGTGTGATAAAGATCTAGGAGTTGTTCAGCAGGTGAAACACCCAAAACGATTCTATCATGTTTTAAAAATTGCCATATAATACATATATTAAAAAATAAGTAAGGAACAAGAGAATATTTTTTAAAAACATAGCAGACATATTAAAAAGAACCAAGAACATAATTGTTAAAATTAAAATACATTGGATAGGTTAAAGAGCAGATGAGAAACAGATGAAGAGAGAATGAGTGAATTAGAAAATGAGTCCAAAGAAATTACCCAGAACATAGCAGATAGAAAGACAAGATAAAAAAAAAACATGAAGAAGATGTTAAAATATTTGGAGGGTAGAATGAGATATTTTACATTATTTTGTTTTAATTGAAGTAACGTTGGTTTACAACATTATACAAATTTCAGGTGTACATCATTATATTTCAATTTCTGTGAAGAGAACATCAGGCTCACCAGCCAAAGTCTAATTGCCTTCTGTCACCGTACACATGTGGCCTTTTTACCTTTCCTTTTTACCCTCCCCACTTCCCCAGAACGAGCTATTTTAATGTAAGCATACCTTTGAAATATTATGGGTTCAGTTCCAGACAACTGCAATAAGGTAAATATCGCAATACAAGTGACTCACACAAATTTTTTGGTTTCCCAGTGCATATAAGAGTTACGTTTACATGATACTGTAGTCTATTAAGTGCGCAATAGCATTATGTCTAAAAACAGTACATATCTTAATTTAAAAATACTTTATTGCTAAAAAGTACTATCCATCATCCGAGCCTTCAATGAGTCATAACCTTTTCGCTGGTGGAGGGTCTTGTAAAATATGCCTTATCCTGCCAGTATTCAACTAATTGGAGTCCAAAGACAAAATGGAGAGAATGGAGGAAACAAAATATTCAAAGAGAAATGGCTGAGAATTTTACAGGACTAATGAAACAGAGGAATTCACCTAAAATAGGTACACAAAGCAAAATAAATAAAAAAGAAAAGCTGTGTGTGTGTGTGTGTCTGTGTGTATAAAGGGAGACCCCACTTGAGAAAGATGATCTCAGATGCAAGTACTTAAAAGCAAGGGAAGTGGGAAATATAGACATAAATAAATATTGTTTATATAATAATGATACTGTCTAACATATGGGATAAAAAAAAAACCCCTAAAATACTCAGCAGTAATAGCAAAAACATTAAAAGGGTGGTTATCAGAGGTAAAATGTTTATGTGGGGATTTAAAATATTGAATAACTTGAGATTTTATCAAGTAGAGTTTGGACAGTAATATTTAAAGGCTAACAAAAGAATAAATACACGAGTGATGTCAGCATCATGGCAGAGTGAGCTCTTCCCTTAGACTCTGCCTCCTAATATTAACAAAAAGGACATTCATAAACCAACAGAGGACATTCATAGCCATTGCTTTACTTCTACCTCTTAAATCTCAAACAAGTTCCTCTCCAAACAGGTTCCTCTAAGACCAATTCTATCTTAGAACCATACAAGAAAGAGAATTCTGGGAAAGGTAGTTAACTAAGCTGACAACAGAACAACCCAAGAAACCTACAAGGTGATCGACCTTCTAACACTACCCAAGACTGTCCCAGTTGTAGCACTGAAAGTCCCACATCCCAGGAAACTCCTCAGTCCTGGGCAAACCAGGACAGTCAATCATCCTACCTTCCTTGCCAATAGAGGCAGTCTTTTCTCTCTGAGAAAGTTGGCATCCTCTTTCCAAAATAACCTTTAATGACCTTTCCTGAGGTAGTCAGCTGGGAGGAGCATACTGATCCACTCACTACCACTTATTGCTTCTAAATTTATAACTAAACTTAAATTCCAGCAGGACCCAGAGAGATGAACACAGAGTCTGACCCAAAAAGAAGTTCTGTACACACCATAAGAAGTGCAAGATTTTGCCCTTGTGTATCTGCAAAACCTAGGTAAAGTATAGGAATCAAAAGAATGTTAGACCACAGCAGAACAAATGTAATGTTGGTTCAATCCAAATTTATTGATATGGGTACATTAACCAGAGATTTTGTATGCAGTGTGTTAGCTTGAGTACCTGGGAATAACTCTTAATTTCTTCAACTGGTTGACTAAAACCTGGAGCCAGGGGCCGGCCCAGTAGTGCAGCAGTTAAGTTCGCACATTCCGCTTCTCGGCGGCCTGGGGTTTGCCAGTTCGGATCCTGGGTGTGGATAAGGTATCACTTGGCAAAGGCATGCTGTGGTAGGCGTCCCAGATATAAACTAGAGGAAGATGGGCATGGATGTTAGCTCAGGGCCAGTCTTCCTCAACAAAAAGAGCAGGATTGGCAGTAGTTAGCTCAGGGCTAATCTTCCGCAAAACAAAACAAAACAAAAACCTGGAGCCAACAGTGGCCTACATTAAATGAAGTTTAGATGCCAGAACTTTCCTGGTATACAGTAAAGAAAAGTTATTCAAAAGCTCAGAAAATAAGGAACACTGGGGTATATTTAATATGTATGACTGACCTGCTCACTTACTCCCTAACTATACCCCCGGAGGCTCCCCAGAAGTCAATCCTCTGCCAAGCCACTGAGAAACACATCAGCAAAGGGTGAAACAGCATCCCTGAAAAAGCTCTTTAGTACTTTCTCTCTGCAGGCTAGAAATAACAGTGGGAAAGGCTACCAACAAAGTAGACTCCCTGAACTCTAGGAGGGAAGATCTCAGAGCAGCAGATGCCAAGTGGTGGCATATAACTACTAGAAACAAGGGACACATGGTTATAAGGTATAACCACGTGCAGAGGTAGAGCAGGAAAACAGAATGGTGTGACCTGTAGAGATCTTTGGTGGTAGCTAATTGATCATGGTGTTCCTAGGACTAACATACATGGGGCAGCATACTGAAGTCACACTTCAGGGGTTACACTAGAACTGCCCCTCCCTATCAAAATATTAAACCAAACGCAACACTGCATTCCTAGAGAGACTGCAGAGATTAGTGCCACCAACAAAAACTTGAAAGATACAGGGTGATACTTAATGAAGTAGTGACTCCTATTACACCGCTATTCGGTTGAGTTAACTTTACTAGAGCTAGCAACATAGCTCTTAATATCTAGAATGTACTAATTGACGCAGCAAACACTTCTTTCTCTATACCTGTTAGTAAAAACCATCAGAAATAATATCTTACGAGAGGTCTATATCAACTCTCCAGCATTCTGTCATAATCTACAGGGACCTTGACCATCTCACTATTGCACAACACAGCACACTGATCCATTACACTGATGACACGTTAGTTCTTTTTCCCCAACTGAATGCAGACTGATACACTCATAAAGTACTGCCACAGCTACTGGAGGCTTACCTGTGTAATGGAGCATTTCTTAATAAGGCAGGATCCCTGTGAACTGAGACATAACTTCGACTATTGTCTACGAGAGCCTCATATCAGAATATAGTGCTTTTTGTTGCAGAAATATTCTTCTTCCTATGTCTAAGATTTATTTTGCTAATAACAATCATATCATGGAGCACCTACTAATTGTCAAGTATTAACTTTGGTGTTCAGGATATAAAATGCATATGATGTGGTCCTTGCCTTTGAAAACATCTTACTCTAAAAGAAGCAGCATATAATATAAGCAATTAGAATATAGCGTGATCACTGAAAGAATAAAGGCGGGTACAAAGTATAGTAGAAGGAGCTGTGGCACAGAAGAGGTGTCAATTTGAGCTGAGTCTTGAAGGACAAAATTGTTAGACGAAGAGGAGGAGAAGTAGGACAATCAAGACAGAAGGAACAACAAGTGGAAAGGTATGGAGGCACAGAAATATGATAAGAGAATAAAAGGCAGGTAGTGTGGTATGGCTAGAATAAAAAGAGATGAAGTTGAAAAGGAAGATTAAAACCAGAAGAGGAAGAATCTTAACACTATTCTAAGGAGTTCCATTATGGTTAGAATGCAGAAGGTCTCAGCAGACCTTCACCAAAAACACCATCAAAACACCACCACCAGATAAAACTAAACTTCATACTTTTCTTAGGAGCCATCAAAGAGCAGTGGATGCAAAGAAGTCTAAATGAACCAAATTCTAGAGAAGGAAGAGTTCTTCAAAGGTAAGCAAAGAGTCTCTTTCTATCTTGAATCAACTGCCTAGTCTGGGGCTAGGTGGGCAGAAAAGCAGGCTTACCACGGGTGAAAAAATTTTGCTGAGATAAAAAGAAGCCAAATTTTTAGTGACAATGCAGACTGCTGTGATGGAGTAGAATCTGGAAGAGGCCCAAGTATAAATTAACTCTCTCGGCCTGACAACTGTACTCTAAGGGAATTCTGCTAAGTGGCAAGGGGAACAGAGCTAGAAAGTAGAAAGAAATCTCCTAATTTTGTGAGGTGTGCAGGTTCTAGGGCCCTGCTGCAGCTGCAATCCAGAGGCGAAATAAGTTAATTTAAACTTCAACTCAACTCCCTGCCAGGTGAAATCTTGAAAAAAGACAAAGAAATGAATTCTTTATCTACCGCACACAGGAAGCTGTGAGTTGGGCAAAAGGTTAAATCACGATAATGTCATTTGAATCCAGAGGTAAACTGTAATTAAAACTGCTGCTCAGGAGCTGGCCCTGTGGCCAAGTGGTTAAGTTCACAAGCTTTGCTTTGGTGGCTCAGGGTTTCACCGATTCAGATCCTGAGGGTGGGCATGGCACCACTTATCAGGTCATGCTAAGGCAGTGTCCCACATGTGACAACTAGAAGGACCCACAACTACAATATACAACTATGTACTGGGGGGATTTGGGGAGAAAAAGCAGAAAAAAAAGATTGGCAATACTTGTTAGCTCAGGTGCCAATCTTAAAAAACAAACAAACAAACAAAACTACTGCTCAGCCCCAGCTCAGCCTGACTCATTGAAATTTGAAGGATCATCCAGTTATCTTACCTGCCTGACAGAGGAAAGAATATGCCTTCTCTTAGAAAAATAAAACAAAAATACCATCTACTTCATTCTCTGCATTTCTCTTATACAAAAGGTCCAGTATGAAATCAAAACTTCTAAGACATCTGAAGAAACAAAGTATAACTCATAATTAAGAAAAAAATGTCAAGAGAGAGACCCAGGGACAGAACTTTAAATTATTATGAATATGTTAAAAGAACATACAGGAGAGTGCTGTGAGCATCATGGCTGAGTGAACTTTCCTGCTAATCCTTCCCACCAGCGTAGAACAAAAAAAATTCATACTCCAACAGAAGACATCCAAACACAACACAAATAACATTGGAGAGACACACGCAGCCACAAGACAGAGGGCAGAGAGGCTAGAGCCCCTCTTGGAGGAGGTGGAACAGGGTAAGAGGAAACATCACCCCCCACCCCAAAGACTGCAATCCAGGACTGCGGGAGGACTCATAGAGGGAAGGAATGGAGAAGGGGACATTTGTTTGCGGGAACATCAAGGATCCCAGAGGGCCTGTGCAGCCTAAAGAGAAGACCTCTACTGGGGCAGGAGCTTTTTCAGGTGGTGACCTCATCAAGCCAACACCCCAGGAGAGCAGATTGCGAGAGCAGAGAGTGAGAGCAGATAGTGAGAGCAGAGTGAGAAAACCCCAAGAGCACGAAGGAGAAAGTACACCTCCTGCTACCCACCCAGCGTGGCTCCAATGCTGAGGATCTCAGCTGAAGGCAGAGGGCTGAGAACACACAGCTCTTGACCCTGACCAACTGGCGACAGGAGGTAACTGCAACCAAATAATACGAGAATGCATAAAAACAGAGCCACCCCTTTAGCAATATCAAACACTATATTAGATCTCCAGACTAGAAAGAAAACAACAAGTACCTAGAATTCAGACCTGAGGACACAGAAATATGTAATCTAAACGACAATGAATTCAAAATAGTTATAAAAAAACTCAATGAGGTAAAAGAGAGGGTGGCAAAACAATTCAATGAGTTCAGGAGCTACTTCACAAAAGAGATCGAAACTATAAAGAAGAGTCAATCAGAAATATTAGAGATGAAATACACAATAAGAAATAAAACAAAATACAGAGTCCCTGAATGCTTGAGTGGACATCATAGAGGAGTGTATCAGCATAATCAAAGAAAGTCATGTTGAAATGCTTCAGACAGGGGAGGAGAAAGAACTAAGACTAAAAAGAAACAAAGTTTCCGAGAAATATCCAACTCAATTAGGAAATGCAACATAAGAATTATAGGTATTCTAGAAGGAGAGGCGGAGAATGGAACAGAAAGCATGTTCAAAGAAATAATAGCAGAGAACTTCCCAAACCTGGGGAGAGAGATGGAAATCCATGTAGAAGAGGATTCCAGATCTCCTAGATATGTCAATGTAAAAAGACCCACTGCAAGGCATATAATAGTAAAACTGGCAAAAACGAATGACAAAGAAAGAATACTGAGCACAGCAAGGCAGAAGAAAATAACCTACAAAGGAACCCCTATCAGGCTTTCAGCGGATTTTTCTGCAGAAACCTTACAGGCTAGGAGAGAATGGAATGACATTTTCAAGTCTTTGAAAAACAAAAATTTTAAGCCAAGAATACTCTATCCAGCAAAATATCCTTCAGATACATGGTAGAAATAAAAACTTCCCCAAATAAAAGCTAAGGGAGTCCGTAGCTACGAGATGCCTCCTACAGGAAATCATCAAGAAGGCCCTCATAACTGAAAAAAGAAAACAAGGGAGAAAGGGGTTACAAAGCACAGAGTAAGGAGATAAGTAGGTAGACAGAATCAGAATAGGATAGCAAATACTCAAGTGTAGCATTAAAGATAAAGGGAAGGAAAACACCAAAACTAAAGATAATCTTGCCATTTTAACCACAAACTCACAACACAAGATGGAATAAGATGTGAGAAAAACAACTTAGGAGGGGAGGAGGAAAGGGACTGAATCGGTTTAGGCCAAGGAAATAAGAGGCCATCAGAAAATGGACTATCTTATACACGAGATTCTGAATACAAACCTCATGGTAACCACTAAACAAAAAAGCATATCAGAGACACAAATAATAAATAAGGAGAAAGCAAAGAAGCACATCATAAAAAACTACATAATTCAATGGATAGACCAAAACACACAGGATGAGAAACAAAGGAAATGCATGAGAACTGGAAAATGAGTGATAAAATAGCAGCATTAAGCCCTCATACATCGATAATCCCTCTAAACGTAAATGGACTAAATTCTCCAATAAAAAGACAGAGTGGCAAAATGGATTAAAGAACCAGTCCCAACAATATGCTGCCTCCAGGAAACACATCTCAGCTCCAAAGACAAACACAGGCTCAGAGTGAAGGGATGGAAGACGATACTCCAAGCTAATGGCAAACAAAGGAAAGCAGGTGTCATAATATTTATATCAGACAAAGTAGACTTCAAGATAAGTCAGGTAAAGAGAGACAAAGAGGGGCAGTATATAATGATCAAAGAGACACTCCAACAAGAAGAAATAACACTTATAAATATTTATGCACCCAACACAGGGGGACCAAAGTTCATAAAGCAACTATTAACAAACCTGAAAGAAGATATTAAAATAACACAATAATAGTAAGGGACCTCAACACCCCACTCACATCAATGGGTAGATCATCCAGACAGAAAATCAACAAGGGAACAGTGGAATTAAATGAAAAGCTAAAACAGTTGGACTTAATAGACATATATAGAAGACTCCATCCAAAACAAGCAGAATACACATTCTTCTAAAGCACACACAGAACACTCTCAAGGATAGACCATATGTTGGGAAACAAAGCAAGCCTCAATAAAAAATTTAAGAAAATTGAAATAATAAGAAGCATATTTTCCAATCACAATGCTATAAAGCTAGAAATTAATTACAAGAAAAAAGCTGAGAAAGGGACAAAGATGTGGAGACTAAACAATATGCTATTGAACAAGCAATGGATCATTGAATAAATTAAAGAAGAAATAAAAAAATATCTGGAGACAAATGAAAATGAAAACATACCACACCAACTCATATGGGATGCAGCAAAAGCCGTTTTAAGAGGGAAATTCACTGCAATACAAGCTCACCTAAACAAACAACAAAAATCCAAAATAAGAAACCTCAAATTACACCTAATTGAATTAGAAAAAGATGAACAAACAAAGTCCAAAGTCAGCAGAAGGAGAGAAATAATAAAAATCAGAGCAGAAATAAATGCTATTGAAACGAAAAAGGCAGTACAAAGGATCAATGAAACAAACAGCTGGTTCTTTGAGAAGATAAAATTGACAAAACCCTAGCCAGACTTACAAAGAAAAAAAAGAGATAAAGCTCAGATAAACAAAACTAGAAATGAAAGAGGAGGAAATAACAACAGATACCACAGAAATACAATGGATTATAAGAGAATACTACGAAAAACTATATGCCAACAAAACGGACAATCTAGAGGAAAGGGATAAATTCTTAGATGCGCAGAACCTCCCAAAGCTGAATCAAGAAGAAACAGATAATCTGAATAGACCAATCACATGGAAAGAGACTGAAACAGTAATCAAAAGCATCCCAAAGAATAAAAGCCCAGGACCAGACAGCTTTCCTGAGGAATTCTACCAAACTTTCAGAGGACTTAATACCTATCCTTCTCAAGATATTCCAAAAAATTAGGGAAGATGGAACACTTCCTAACACATTTTATCAGGCCAACACCACTCTGATACCAAAGCCTGACAAGGAGAACACAAAAGAGAAAAACTACAGGCCAATATCACTGATGAACCTAGATGCAAAAATCCTCAAAATATTGGCAACCCAAATACAGCAATACATCAAAAGGATCATACATCATGATCAAGTGGGATTTATACCAGGGACACAGGGATGGTTCAACATCTGCGAATCAATCAGTGTGATACACCACATCAACAAATTGAGGAATAAAATCCACATGATCATCTGAATAGATGCAGACAAAGCATTTGACAAGACCCAACAGCCATTTATGATAAAAAAACTTTTACCAAAATGGGGATAGAAGGAAATCACCTCAACATAATAAAGGCCATATATGAAAAACCCACAGCCAACATCATATTCAATGGGCAAAAACTAAACGGCATCCCTCTGAGAACAGGAACAAGACAAGGATGCCCACTATCACCACTCTTATTCAACATAGTGCTGGAGGCTTTGGCCAGAGCAATTAGGCAAGAGAAAGAATAAGAGGAATCCAAATAGGGAGTGAAGAAGTGAAACTCTCACTGTTTGCAGATGACACAATCTCATATATAGAAAATCCTAAAGAATCCACTGGAAAACTATTAGAAATAATTAATAACTACAGTAAAGTTGTGGGTTACAAAATCAACTTAGAACAATCAATTGCATTTCTGTACTTCAATAATGAACTTACAGAAAGAGAACTCAAGAATACAATTCCATGTATAATCGCAACTAAAGAAATAAAGTACCTAAGAATAAATTCAACCAAGGAGATGAAGGACTTATACGATGAAAACTACAAGATATTAATGAAAGAAATAGATAACAACATAAAGAGATGAAACAACATTCCATACACACAGATTGGAAGAAGAAACATAGTTAAAATGTCCATACTACCCAAAGCAATCTACAGATTCAATGCAATCCCAATTAGAATCCCAATTACATTCTTCATGGAAATAGAACAAAGAATCCTAAAATTCATACGGGGCAACAAAAGACTCCAAATTGATAAAGCAATCCTGAGAAAAAGAACAAAGGTGCAGGCATCACAGTCCCTGACTTCAAAATGTACTAGAAAGCCATAGTGATCAAAATGGCATGGTACTCATACAAAAACAGACACACAGATCAATGGAACAGATCTGAAAGCCCACAAATAAAACCGCACATCTATGGACAGCTAATCTTCGACAAAGGTGCCAAGAACACACAATGGAAAAAAGATAGTCTTCAAAAATGGTGTTGGGAGAACTGGACAGCCAGACGCAAAAGCATGAAAGTAGACCATTATCTCATGCCATACACAAAAATAAACTCAAAATGGATCAAAGACTTGAAGATAAGTCCTGAAACTATAAAACTCCTGGAAGATAATATAGGCAGTACACTCTTTGACATCAGACTTAAAAGGATCTTTTCGAATACCATGTCTTCTCAGACCAGGGAAACAAAAGAAAAAATAAACAAGTGGGACTTCATCAGACTAAAGAGCTTCTGCAAAGCAGAAGAACTAGGATCAAAACAAAGAGACAACCCACCAACTGGGAGAAAATATTTGCAAACCATATATCTGACAAGGGGTTAATCTCCAGTAATATATAAGGAACTCACACAACTGAACAACAAGAAAACAAACAGCCTGATCAAAACATGGGGAGAAGGGGGCCAACCCAGTGGCACAGCACTTAAGTGCACACATTCCCCTCGGTGGCCTGAGGTTTGCCGGTTTGGATCTCGGCTGGGGACATGCCACCACTTGACAGGCCATGCTGTGGTAGGCATCCCACGTATAAAGTGGAGGAAGATGGGCACAGATGTTAGCTCAGGGCCAGCCTTCCTCAGCAAAAAGAGGAGGATTGGCGGCATATGTTAGCTCAGGGCTAATCCTCCTCCTCAAAAAAAAAAAAAAATAATAAATTAAAAAATGGACAGAGGACATGAACAGACATTTTTCCAAAGATGGCCAATAAACACATGAAAAGATGTTCAACATCACTAATCACTAGGGAAATGCAAATCAAAACTACACTAGGATACCACCTTACACCTGTTAAAATTGCTATAATCACAAAGACTAAACATAACAAATGTTGGAGACGGTGTAGAGAAAAGGGAACCCTCATACACTGCTGGTGGGAGTGCAAACTGGCGCAGCCACTATGGAAAACAGTATGGAGAGTCCTCAAAGAACGAGTAATAGAACTACCATACGACCCAGCTATCCTACTACTGGGTATCTACCCAAACTACTTGAAGTCAACAATCCAAAGTAACATATGCACCCCTATGTTCATTGCATCACTATTCACAATAGCCAAGACATGGAAGCAACCCAAGTGTCTGCCGACTGATGATTGGATAAAGATGATGTTATATATACATACAATGGGATAATAGCCATAAAAAAAGACAATATCATTCCATTTGTAACAACATGGATGGAGCAGGAGGGAATTTTACTACTCGAAAGAAGCCACAGTGAGAAAGACAAACACCAGGTGATTTCACTCATATGTGGAATACGAACAAACAGGTGGACAAAGAAAACAGTTTGGTGGTTACCACAGGAAGGGGGGTGGTGGGTGGGCACAGGGGGTGAAGGGGAGCACCTATGTGGTGACAGTCAAGAAATAATGTACAACTGAAATTTCACATTGATGTAAACTATTATGAACTCAATGTAAAAAAAAAAAAACAAACAAGAAAGAACTTAGAGGAAAAATGAACAGAATGGATAAAGAGATGGAGGATTCCAGCCAAGAACTGGAAATTCCAGAACTGAAAAAGAAATTATCTCAGGTTAATTGAAAACTAATGAAAGCTGAGGCCCAGGCTGGAGATGGCAAAATAGAGGATCAGTGAATTTGGCACATTATAGCCAAACAGCTGAAAACCAAAGATAAAACAAAAATCTTACAAAACAAAACAAATGCTTACATGATAAGAATTTTAGCTGACTTCCCATATGGAAGTCAATAAAATAACATCTTTTAAGTGCTAATAGTAAAAAACAAAACAAAAACACTCTTCCAAAAAATCTGTCAAACTAGAATTCTATCCCTAGCAAAATATTTTCACATAATGGAGAAATAAAGATATTTTCACTTAAACAAAAGCTGAGAGAATTAGTAGCCAGCATATCCTTACCATAAGGAATGCTAAAAGAAGTTCACCAGGGTGAAGAGAAACGATTCCAGAGGAAAATCTGGATCTTCAGAAAGGATGACCGAGATCATCTGTGGCCTATAAAGCTTACAATAGTTACTGTCTCTTTTTTTCTTTTTGCTGAGGAAGATTCAGCCCGAGTTAACATTTGCTGCCAATCTTCCTCTTTTTCAGTTGAGAAAGATTCACCCTGAGCTAACATCTGTGCCAGTCTTCCTCTATTTTGTACGTGGGTTGCCGCCATAGCATGGTGTAGGTCTGCGTCCAGGACCTGAACCCGCAAACCCAGGCCACCACAGTGGAGCACTCAAACTTAACCATCAGGCCACGGGCCAGCCCCACTATCTGGCTTTTTCCAGAAGAAATTTGCAGCTTTTTTCAGAGAACAACTGCTATAAACAAACAGACAAACAAAAAAAAGAGGTAATAATAGAGGAGACAAAATGGAATACTAAAACATTAGGTTGATGCAAAAGAAGGCAGGAAAAGATAAACAAAGAGACAAAGACAGATGGTCCAATTAGAAAACAAACAGTAAGATGGTAGCCTTAAACCCAACCAGGTGAATAATTACATTAAATGTAAATTGATTAAATCATCCATTTAAAGGCAGAGATTACAAAATGAGATTAACAAACAAGACCAGCTATATCTGTTTATAAGCAACATACATACTTTAAATATACAGACACAGATTAACAGTAATAGGATGGAAAAAACATACCATGTATACGGTATGCATAAAAACAACGTTGTGGCTATGTTTATATCAGACAAAGTAGATTTCCAGAGAGTAACTGACATCAGAGACGATGAGAGATATTTCATAAAGATAAAAGAATTAATTCCTCAAGAAGATATAAAAGAGTATGCTCTCAAAAATATAGATTCAAAACACAAGAAGCAAAATTGATAGAAATAAAAAGAGAAAGAGACAAATTCACATTTCCCAAAATTGATAAAATTAGACCCAAAAAATCAAGAAGTAGAAGACTTGAGCAACACTATGAAACAACTTGACCTAACTGATATTTATAGAACTCTGCCACAACTGCAGAATATATATCCTCTCAAGTGATCACATGAGACCAAATTCTGGCCACAAAGCAATTTTCAACATATTTCAAAAGACTGAAACTATACTGAATGTGTTCTCTCACAATAATGGAATTAAATTAGAAACCAACCACAAAAAGATAACTAGGAAATCTCCAAATATTGGAAAAGTAAATGCCATTCTAAGAAGTCTGGGCTTTATCCTGTAGTACCAGTAGAGCTATTCAAGGATTTTATGCAACAGAATGATACATTCAGATGTGAGTTTTTAAAAAATAATTTTCATTGAAAATAAAAAATGCACAAGAAGAAGAAGGACTAAACACACTCATACAAAAGAGGAATAAGTCACAACTCATATGAGAAAGGAGGAGAAACTGATCTAAGGCAGCTGAAAGGAAACAGCATTGAATCAATGTTTTCAAATGTAGAATCAAGGGGACTTGGTGACCAATTAATTACATGTGATCTGCAAAGCTAGACAGTCTTAACAAACTTTGATGACTGGATAAATAGGAATGCCATGTACGGAGATAGGAAAAACAAGGAGAAGCAGTTTTTGCTGGGTATAGGAACTAGAAAACACAAGTGTCCATTAGAGGCTCTACCTTTAATGCGAGAACATCAATTCCAACTGCTGCAGCTTCTTCCTGTTTGGTTCAGAGATTTAACCCAACTTCCTCTTCCAGGTCACTTAATCTTCAAGTTCCGCCTTGTCTGCTACTGTGGGTTCTGCACCCTGATACTTGCTTTTCCACGTGATCACTTGCTATTCCTTAGTACTACTGTCTACTCAGGTTTTCAACTGGAATATCAACTGGATATTCCATTCATGCTTGGATCTGCTTTTCTGCTCTTTCTTCAGATTTAGTAAACAGGTCTTCAAAGTGTTTTTGGCTTGACCCATGTGCCCTGAGGACTTTTCATATCTGCTTACTGGCTCAGAGACACTGCAAATATAGATGAACACAGCAATATCCCACCTCTACTCTAGATTCCTGCTCAGTTTACTGAACAACTCCATCTAGCTTCTGCTTTATAAGGGAACAAGTTTGGACAATCAGTTCAATTAAGGACACTGAGCTTGAGGTCCTTGTGAGCATCCGGGTGGAGATACACAGAAGGCAGTTGGAAATACTGAGGCTGGGGTTCAGGGAAGAGATGCACTGGGGGACAGAGATTTATGATCATCAGCAAATAGGTTGTAATCAAAGCCACATGAGTGGATAAGCGTGATCAAGGAGACTATAAAGCAGAAGTCCTTAACCTGATGGGCTTCAGGGGCATCTATGCATCCACTAAAATTGTGGGTAAAATTTTGTGTATGTATGTGTCTGGTATTTCTAAGGTAGGGATCCATAGGTTTCATAGATTCTCAAATAGGTCTGTAAATCTAAAAAGATTAAAAACCTATGGGGGAGGGAGAAGGCTTAAGATGCATCCTAAAGGGCATTATTTACTGAAATGTGCTACAATTTTGGGATTTGAGACTATTGTGGGAAAGAGTAAGGAATATGTTAGCATTTCATTTCCAATTTACCATCTGAGTCACAGCAACCATGAAACACATGATTTTCTATTCAAAATTGGGCAATTTATCCCAAAAATATGCTGATTCAAACACCAATACTTTTAGACTACCCAGAATTGTATGAAAAACAACACTTTTAGGCCTAGAGCTTTGGATTCTATATTCCCAGTCAAAATGTGAAGTTTTTCTTACTCTCACCCCATAATTAAAGGGAAGAGTCTCCCCAGCCATCTTTTTTCTCTGGAGCCCACCTCATGTCACAGCTGACAACCGAAGATCACTTTTTAAGCATTACTTTATGGAACTTCATGACCATCAATGCTGGATATATTAGCATCTGAGTTTTTACAAGCAAAAAGGCTTTGAAAATACATAGGATTTAGATTACAATAAGGCCTATGAAACCCAACCCCACAAAACAAGAATGTCAGCTTGTACATATTATCACAAAGTGCTCAAAAATGCAATTGCAGTTCACACTTTAGCTTTTTTTTCCTCAAAATTATTTGTCACTTAAGAGACAGACAGAGATAGGAAGGGAAAAAAGTTTTTTTCTAGTGTACATTTTGAAACCCTTTCAAAAGCCACAAATGTGTTATGAAACAAATTCTCTAGTCACATGGATTCAAACCACAACATTCTTCCCAACCTACCACTCAAGCAAGCCAAGAATAATCTAGCCAGCCAACTTGCATGTAAGAAACGTATAATGTCTCCTGCCTGGAAAACCTCTAAATATCATTTGTACGTGTACCTTGGCTTATAAAAACCATTTCAAGATTGTACAAAGGATAAAACTATGAATTACTAATTACCAAGAGATTATCAAGGACTATGATCATGGATGCTAGATTGATGTGTATTTCAACTTCAGCAGAATGTAATTCAAAAAATTTTAACACATAAAAAACTCTTTTAAAACCTAAGAGATGGTTCATAAAAGAAAATATACATGTAGGTAATAACCGGAAAATGGTCAATTACATTAATCAATGAAACCTATTAAAATTAGCAAAAATCTAAAACAAAATTACCTGTACCATGCTGGTTCAAAAGATCAAAAAAACATTTTTATCAACATATTCAAGCACCTTAAAAAACTTCAGATAATTTGACCCAGTTTGATTCTACTTTTATTAGTCTAATCTTTAAAAAAACCCGAAAAACCCTAAAATGTTATATGTGCAAAGATGTTCATTGTAGCAAAATTTGCCAAGGAGAAAGCTATAAATGATAAAATAAAAATGGTAAAATGAATTATAGAACATATACTTGGGAAACACATTGTATTTATTCTTTCATTCATTCACTTACTACTGTTTGAGAAAGGATTTAAGGAGGCTCATATGATGACATATTACTTAGCCATGAAAAATTATGTTTAAAAAGCATGTGCAAAATGTGAAAATGCTCATGAATATTAAGAGGGAAGGAGTGGACACAAAATTGTGTGTCTGCAAAGGTAAGATAGTAAGATATGTAATGCTACCTTTTTATAACAACATGCAGAGAAGGAAGGGAAATACACCAAAATATTAAGAATGGTATATGTCTGGGTGGTAACATTACAAGTGAATTTTATTCTCTTATCTTTTTAACGTTATAAGTTTTATACACTGAGCTTATATTTTTATAATAAAATGCTTATACATATTAAAAGTAGAAAAAGGGCAAAATTATTTAAAAAATAAAAAATCTGCCTTCATATATGATGTTTTACAAGATAGCTCTTCCTGTTTAGCCACTAATGAATAGAAAAAGGAAAATGAGAATACCCAAGAGAAAAAAATCCATATGGAAATTAACTTCAAGAAATATGCTGGGGCCAGCTCAGTGGCACAGCATTGTTAAGTTCGCATGTTCTGCCTGGGCAGCCAGGGTTCGCCAGTTTGGATCCTGGGTGCAGACCTATGCACCAGTTGTCAAGCCATGCTGTGGTAGGTGTCCCACATATAAAGTAGAGGAAGATGGGCACACATGTTAGCTCAGGGCCAATCTTCCTCAGCAAAAAGAGGATAATTGGCAGATGTTAGCTCAGGGCTAATCTTCCTCAAAAAAAAGAAAAAAAAGAAATATAAATTTGTCAATTAAAGGTATCAAAACAAAGACAGAGTAAAAAGATGATACATTATAAGGTTGTCGGGAGGGGAGGACACTGACATAAATGAGAGAATACCAAAGAAAGGCAAGGAGTTTTAATAATGAAATCAAATAGCCTATCAATGAACTTATGCTAACATGTTTATCTCATTTATACTGTAGCTTCAAACAAGAACACATCTAGAGACAGAAAGTAGAAGTGTGGTTGCCAGGGGCTTGAGGGAGGGGGAACGGGTAATGAGAATGTACTTTTAGTTTGGAAAGATGAAAAAAGTTCTGGAGAAGGATGGTGGGGATGGTTGCACGATAATGTGAATATACTTAATGCCAATGAACTGTACATTTATAAACTGTTAAAACAGTAAATTTTATGTTACGTATATTTTACCACATACAAAAAAGAATGAATTAAGGTCTGATTTGAAGTAAATTCAACTGGTTAAGGTATATATTCAGATTAGCTCTTTGAGTTCACGGCTTTTTTGAAACAGTATTCTATAATGATGTGAGCATAATTTAAAAGAAAAAGCTGTAATTACACTATAAGAGCAACTTTCTCTTAATCAGAGGGTAGCCTATTGTACCTGTTTACTAATTCTTCTAATGTAGCCAATGTTTAGTTTCAAGTATTAAGAAAGCATGCCTCATCTAAACAAAGGTTTAAAAGTAAAGCAGCCATTAGATTCAAAGAAAAAAGAAAGGAGACATAAGTGAGGTCACTAATAATTTCAGTGTTCACACAAATTTCTGGTAATTGCTTATGAGGATAAATCTCCAACAGTAAGCCCCATTCCTAGAAATAGGGCAAAATACAGAACTGTCCCCATAGTTCCTGGGAAGAACCACAGTTATCATTAAAATGTAGTGGAAGACTCCTGATGATAAAGCATTCTACAAATAGAATTTTTCTATTTTAAAATAATCTTCTGGTTATAAAAAAGCAAGAAACAAAATAGGAAAAAACTTTTCAGGACTTAAATTCCATAGCCAGTTTTCACAATTCACTTTAAAAATCTCACTTACCCTTCTAGTATTTTCAAGAATTTTGGGATCAGGTTTTCCATAGTTAGGTGGATTGGCATATGGGTCATATCCAAGTTTGGCGAGCATGGGTGCAATCACTGCCATGTCTTGTAAAACATCTGGAGGTATCTTCCCAACCCATTTTGATAGAGCTCCCACATTGACTGGCTTGATGACTTGGTCTGTAGATCTCTCCACTCTGAAAATATATAATGTGAATAAATATTTATTTAGAACACCAAAAAATAGTGTTAAAAGACGGAAATTATTTTTGATAACTTTAAAATTTGTAAGTGTCTGGATCTGTTGAGAAAGAGGGCACTAATCAGGCTTAACACTATTTACCAGACATTGTTTAATGTTCTAAATTTGGCAGTGATCAATGGCAACTTCAGATTTCTAGAAACTGGAAAAAGGGTCAGTTGAAAACTTCAGCAGAAAATGTACTGACACTTTAATTGCAACAGTCAGAAAAAAATAACAAAGCTAAGAATGTTTACGAAAACAGCCAGTCAACTTACTCGAAATGCATGATTAATAAACAACTAAATAAATAAATAAGATGGATGGATGAATGACCAGAGGGACAGATGGATGGACTAATGTAACAAAGTAAATACAGCAAAATGTTAATTGTAGCTGGTGGGTAAAATTCTTTTATAATTCCTTCTGTTTGAAATTTTTCAAAATGAAATTTTGGGGGGAAAATAGCCAACCATAATCTGCTAAAAATGAAAAATATTCATTTGTTCTATTTTTCTACTTACTTCCTGAAAAATTTTACTTTCTAACGAAGAAAAAGAAGTGCTGGTGATGATTTTCAATATTATAGAATAAATGTGTTCTACCTCTTGACCTCGGAAATTACTTTTCAGCTTACAGTGATAATATTTACTATATTTGGCTAAATAAGTCATAATCTCAGGATAAAACATAACATAAAATGACACCTAGGTTTAAATTGGATCTGAATTAGCAGATTTTGGCCAAACGACTATAAGACAAAAACGTTAGGAGAGTTTTACATCATAATACATAAGAAGTCATTCAAACATAATATTCCAATAAAGGATAAAAACCCTTTTTCTTTAAGGATATGAACTCTCCCAGGAGATAATCTTTATCTGATGAGGAATCCCTCAGAGAGACTCCACTCCTAAAATAACAGACAAGAGAAAAATGAAATGATTCCTCCCTGGGATGCTGTGAGACCACTACTCCAGGTTTCCTTCCTGCCTCAAAGGCCACATTCTTTTCTTCCGTTTTGAAAACTTCTCCAGAAAAAGAAAAATAAAATCTTTAAAAAAAAAAAAGAAACTTCTTCAGGATTCCACTTAACTCTATATGTCTAGATGGACTTAATAGATCTATATAGAATATTCCATCCAAAAATAGCAGAATACACATTCTTTTCAAGTGCACATGGAACATTCTAAAAGACAGACCATGTGTTGGGAAACAAGGCAAGCCTCAATACATTTAAGAAACTAGAAACCATATCGAGCATCTTTGCTGACCACAATGCTATGAAACCAGAAACTGACTACAAGAAAAAGGCTGGAAAAGTCACAAATATGTGGAGACTAAACAACATGCTACTGAACACCCATTTGATCAATGAAGAAATCAAAAAATACCTAGAGCCAAATGAAAATGAAAATTCAACATACCAACTACTATGGGATGCAAGAAAAGTGGTGCTAAGAGGGAAATTTACAGCAATACAGGCCTACCTCAACAAAGAAGAAAAATCTCAAATAAATAATATTAAACTACACCTAACAAAACTAGAAAAAGAAGAAAAAGTGAAGTCCAAAGTCAGCAGAAGGAGGGAAATAAAAATTAGAGCAGAAATACACAAAACAGAGACCAAAAAACAATAAAAAGGATTGATGAAACTAAGAGCTGGTTCTTTGAAAAGATAAACAAAATTGACAAACCCTTAGCCAGACTCACTAAGAAAAAAAGAGAGAAGGCTCGAATAGATAAAATTAAAAATGAAAGAGCAGAAATTACAATGGATACCACAGAAATACAAAGGATTTTAAGAGAATACTATGAAAAACCATATACCAACAAATTGGATAACCTAGAACAAATGAATAAATTTTTAGATTCATACAACCTCTCAAAACTGAACGAAGAAGAAATAGAGAATCTGAATATAACAATCACAAGTAAAGATATTAAAACAGTAATCAAAAACCTCCCAAAAAACAAAAGTCCAGGACCAGATGACTTCTCTAGAGAATTCTACCAAACATTCAAAGATTTACTAACTATCCTTCTTAAACTATTACAAACAATTGAAGAAGATGGAGCACTTCCTAACTCATTCTGAGGCCAACATCACCCTGATCCCAAAAACAGACAAGGACAACACAAAGAAGGAAAATTACAGGCCAATATTGCTGATGAACAGAGATGCTAAAATCCTCAACAAAACATTGGCAAACTGAATATAGCAATTCATTAAAGGGATCACACGCCACGATCAAGCTACAGAGATGCAAGGATGGTTCAACATCCACAAATCAATCAATGTGATACATCGCATTAACAAAATGAGGAATAAAAATCACATGAACAACTCAATAGATGCAGAGAAAGCATTTGACAAGATACAGCATCCATTTATGATGAAAACTCAATAAAATGGGTATAGAAGGAAAGTATCTCAACATAATAAAGGCCATCATATATGACAAATCCACAGCCAACATCATACTCGATGAAAAACTGAAAGCCATCCCCCTGAGAACAAGAACAAGACAAGGGTGCCCACTCTTATTCAGCATAGTACTGGAGGTTTTTGACCAGGGAAATTAGGCAAGAAAAAGAAATAAAAGTTACGCAAACAGGCAAGAAAGAAGTGAAACACTCGCTGTTTGCGAACAACATGACTCTCTATATAGAAAATCCTAAAGAATCCATCAGAAAAGTATTAGAAACAATAAACAACTATAGCAGAGTTGCAGGGTACAAAATCAACTTACAAAACTCAGGTGCATTTCTATACTTTAATAATGAACTAACAGAACACTCAAGAATACAATCCCATTTACAATCACAACAAAAAGAATAAAATACCTAGGAATAAATTTAAGCAAGGAGGTAAATTTAACTATTCCACTGAATACTACAAGACATTGTTGAAAGAAACTGAAGAAGACATAAAAATATAGAAAGATATTCCATGCTCTTGGACTGGAGGAATAAACATAGTTAAAATGTCCATATTACCTATAGCAATCTATAGATTCAGTGCAATCCCAATGAGACTCCCAGTGACATTCTTCACAGAATTAGAACAAAGAATCCTAAAATTTATATGGAACAACAAGACCCCAAATAGCTAAAGCAATCCTGAGAAAAAAGAACAAAGCTGGAAGCATCACAACCACTGACTTCAAGATATACTACAACACTACAGTAATCAAAACAGCACAGTACTCGTACAAAAGCAGACACACAGATCAATGGAACAGAATTGAAAGCCCAGAAATAAAACCATACATCTATGGACAGCTAATCTTTGAAAAACGAGCCAAGAACATACAATGGAGAAAGAAAGGTCTCTTCCATAATTGGTGTTGGGAAAACGGGACAGCCATGTGCAAAAGAATGAAAGTAGATCATCTTGCACCATATACAAAAATTAACTCAAAATGGATCAAGACTTGAATGTAAGACCAGAAACCATAAAACACCTAGAAGAAAATAAAGGAAGTATGCTCTCTGACATCAGTCTTAGCAGCATCTTTTCAAATACCATGTCTACTCAGGAATGGGAAACAAAAGAAAAAATTAACAAATGGGACCACATCACACTAAAAAGCTTCTGCAAAGCAAAAGAAACCATGGACAAAATGAAAAGACAACCTCCCAAATGGGAGAAAATATTTACAAATCACACATCTGAAAAAGGGTTAATTCCCAAAATATATAAAGAACTCATATAACTCAACTACAAAAAAATAACTTGATCAAAAAACGGGCAGAGTATGAACAGACATTTTTCCAAAGAAGATATACAAAAGGCCAACATGCACATGAAAAGATATTCAACTCACTAATTATTAGTGAAATGCAAATCAAAACTACAATGAGATATCACCTTACACCTGTTGGAATGGCTATAATCACCAAGACAAAAAACAACAAATGTTGGAGAGGATGGGGAGAAAAGGGAACCCTCAAACACTATTGGTAGGAATGTAAACTGGTGCAGCCATTATGGAAAACAGTATGGAGTTTTCTCAAAAAATGAAAAATCTAAATACCATATGACCCAGCTATCCTAATACTGGGTATTTATCCAAAGAACTTGAAATCAACAATTGAAAGAGATTGATGCACCCTTATATTCACTGCAGCATTATTCACTATAGCCAAGAGGTGGGAGCAACCCAACTTCCCGTCAACTGATGAATGGATAAAGATGATGTGGTGTATGTATGTGTTTTTATATATATATATATATATATATATATATATATATAATGGAATACTATGCAGCTATAAAAAAAGACAAAATCATCCCATGTGCAACAACATGGATGGATCCTGAGGGTATTATGTTAAGTGAAATAAGCCAGACAGAGAAAGACAAACACCGTATGATTTCATTCACATGTGGAAGATAAACTCATGGATAAAGAGAATAGATTAGTGGTTACAAGAGGGGAAGAGGGTAGAAGGGGTGGGCTAAAGGGGTAAAGGGGCACATATGCATGGTGATGGATAATTACTACTGGGCCTTTCACAGACAACAGTTTGTGACCCCTACTTCACACTAAATCCTTTGTTGGCTAAACGTTTGACAGATATCTTTGCCCTCTCCATGGCTTGCCTTTTGACTTTATTATTGATATTTTCTAATAAACAGGATTTCTTAAATAAAAAAAAAAAAACCTAAGATGTTCCAAAACCTTGACACGTCATCTTCTTCTCCAAATATACTCCTCTTCATGTACATCTTATCTTGATAAATGGCACCTATCCACAAGGCAAAGACGAGATCTGGGATGAAACAGGGAGAAAGCAAGATCACTCCCAAGTTATCTAGTTCTACAGGCTTTATCTCTGAGTAGGACAACCTCTCCTCCATTCCTACTGCCACTACCTTAGTTCATGTCACCATGATTTCTCACCCAGATTACTACAAAAGTCTCCTAATTTCCCTCCATTTAAATAGTCGGCTTCCTTGCCCAACTATTTATCATTCTACCAGCATATAAGAAGGGTCTACGTCTTACTAATCTCACTATCACCAGAACCTAGCACATTAACAGACAATAACAGGTAACAGATGCTCAATAAATGTTTATTAAATGAATGACTAAAAGCTTTTCATGGGAGAAAAAAACTCCACAAATTTAGTTTATACAAACATGCTCAAGAGAAGTCAAGGATCATATCTTTATAAGGTGATTAATTGACACAAGATGAAATAACTAGAGACTATCTAAGTGCTAAACACTACATGATATTTACTGTGGGTGCATTAGGAATGTTAGAGAATGAAAGTCATGTCTGCAGCAATAAACATTTACAGAAAAAAAAGCTCATAGAAACAAAGAATAACATTTTCTTTTCATTCTGTCGGGCATTTTGCATAGGATTTTTAATTTAATCCTTAAAACAACCTTAAGAGAAAGATATTATCAGTAACCATTTTTCAAATGTGTAAACTGAGACATAGAGAAGGTAAGTTATTTACCCAGGGTCATACCGTCTGGAAATAATGGAATTAAGAATTTGAACCCATGTTGTGACTCCAAAGCTCCTGTTTTTCCCAGTTTCTCTTACTGCCATCCTAGTGATTATCTTAATTTTTACATTCTATGCTTCCTTATAAACCTTGGCCTTTTGCTCTACACTGCATAGAGTGGACAAGTTGGTTTGCCACAATGATAAAAACATACAAATGAACTATTGACATAATATGTATATACAGTGCTGTGCTAGTACTGTGTAACAACCTGTTCTCCAGGTGGGAAAAAGCAATGATTTGTTGCATTTACTGATGTCCATGGTGGAACCTCCCACCACAGCTGATTTCAAGCTACCAACATGATGTCACTGACTGCAGAGTTGGGAAGAGATGCACAAAATGGGCTCTCTATAGCTGGAGCAAGCCAGCTCCAGCAGACCACTGGATATCTACAGGGCCACAATCTCTTATCCCAAATTCTGAAATCCAAAAAGCTCTAAAAACTAAACTCATTTGGCAGCAAAACATGACCTGAACTGATAGGAATCTATTTATGGTCTTTATTCTACTAGGCACAAACAATCACACTCTTTAATGTGTCTGATTAGAGTGCTGACCCAGAACAAGCAGTGGATGTTACATGTGTTCTGTACATCCCAAAATTTCTGAATTCTGAAACACATTTGTATTAAGCCCTGGAGTCACACATAGGGTCTTATATGTCATGACTGGGAAGATGGTTTTATCTTGAAAATGCTGGGGAATGACAGAAGGGTTTTAATCACAGGACTGACATAATCAGATTATCATTATCAGTTTTTAATGCTGATAACTATGGGAAGAGTAGATTAAAGGAAGGGGCAACTAGGGTCAGCAAAACCAGTAAAGAAGTTCAACTACATACTGGAAGAGATGAGAAATGATTAAAGCTTCAACAATAGCAAGCAATATAGAGATAGAAAGAAGAGAAACTCCATAGATTTTTTTAAATTGATGAGACTTAATGGCCAGTTAGATATGTAAGGAAGGAAGGAGAGGAGTCTAGACGAATCCAGATTTAACTTGAAGGACTGAATGGATGGTGTTACCATTCATTACAATAAGGTAGTATGGAGGAAAAGCATATGATGCTGTTACTTCGTATTGTTTCAAGTGTAGGGAACGAAGAAAAAGAGGAAAACTGATACTAGCCATAAAGTTACCAAAAGTCTAAAGAAAAATTAGAGTTGAGACTGGAATGTAGTATGTGCTCAATAAACAATAGCTATTACTATTTTTTTCATCCAGATTATTGTTGTCCTGGTTCATAAGAAAAGTGAAAGCCATTACTTATCATTATGATAGAATAAACGATTTAAAGATAAAGTCCAATCATCTCTTTTTATGAAAGAGATAGAACTCTAAAAGTACTTGGGAAGGCCTACTGCATATCAATTAGGTGTTTCTCTTTAAGACAGCAGTTAACAGCATTTTATATTTATTGAGCATAAAGCTGAAATTAAACATTTTTTGAATACCCACTGTGTCAGGTCAAGTGTTAGATACTAAGGATGCAAAGATGACTGACTAGGCCATGGCCCTCCTCTCAAGAAGCTCAGAGTCCAGTAAGAGAGATAAACATATACACATGATTAATATGCAGCAGGATAAATGTAATGACAGAGGTTAGAAACCATTATTATGGGAATGCAGATGACATAACTAGGCCATTCTTCTCCTGGAGTGGGACAGGAGTCAGGGCAAGTTACCAAGGAGCTAAGGTTGAGGTTAATCATCTATGGGTCACAGGCCAAATCCAGTCTCACTGCCTGTTTTTGTCTGGCTTCAAACTAAGAATGGCTTTCACATTTTTAAATGGCTTTTTAAAACAAAAAATCTAAAGAATAATATTTCATAACACATGAAAATCACATGAAATTCAAATTTCAATGTCATAAAGTTTTATTGGAACATAGCTGTGCTCATTTGTTTACACATTATCTATGGCTGCTCTTGTGCTGCAATGGCAGAGTTGAGTAGTTGAGGTAAAGATTATACGGTTCCCAAACCTAAAATATTTACTATCTGGCCCTTAACAGGAAAAATTTGTCAGCCCTGATCTAAGACTATATCTTAAGGGCATACAGGATCAGTGTGGGCATCTCAGGTGATGTCCTTCCTCACAGAAGAGCCACATCAACTTTCACACACGTGAGACAAGCTGGTGCACTTCGAGAATGGCACATGAGGAGAGCTAAGGATGTACTGAAGCTGCTTGTGGGGTAAGGGTGAGAGCGGTAAAAGAAACAATAGTGTTTACTTTGCACTTACCAGGTTAAAGACAGACATTTGTTGAGCTATAAGGATAAATAAATAAAATAAAGTAAAATAGAAAATAAAATAAAATACAAGAGAGGGTGTGGTCCCAAATCCTCAAGGAGGTCACTGTCTGGTTGATGAGCCACACAAACTTTCCACACTTAAACTCAGAGTTGCTCTTAGTTCCAAATCAGCTCCTTGGGCTCACCTTTCCTCTTTTCCCACAGGTTCTAGTTATTTAGTCTGCCACTTTCTAAGAGTAGCAAGATGTAGTGGGGAGAATGCAGACCTGGAAGTTGGGCATGTGTGATCTAGCTCTGTGATCGAAGAAAACTCTGATCCTCAGAGACTGGGGACTCTGACCACTAGAGACACAGTTTTGAAAAGATTGTTCAAAACCAGAGATTGGCAAACTATGGCCCAAACCTGGCCTGCTGCCTGTTTTATAAATACAGTTTCACTGGAACATAGCTACACCCATTTGTTTCTGTCTATGGGTACTCTACAACACCAGAAATGAACAGTTACAACAGAAATCATACGGCCTGTGAAGCCAAAAATATCTGGTCCTTCACAGAAAAAGTTTGTCATTCTGTTCACAAGGATACAGTTATTAGAAACAAATGAGCCTGGTCCAGAGAGCCTGATTTTCTTTTTTAGACAATAAAGTGCAGGCTGGATGGAGCTTTATCAAATCTTTCTTACTCTTTCAGTCCTTCTAGAAATTAACCAACACTTACCGCTGAAGTGTACTAGGGTATAAATTAATTACCACTCCAGCACCCTTTCATCTCACTGGGATTTTAAAAGATATTGCCCGACAGACTGGTATATTTCAACAACCACAGCACAGGCAAAGCACTGCAAACCAAGATATCTGTGACTGTGCAGGTTTTCCCCTAGTTGTAAACGTCCAGGCTCCCTTTCCTCAGTAACATACATAGTGGAAGGCACCCCTCCTCGGGGAACTGGGACAATGCCAAAGTCTTGAATGACTGAGGTGAATAAAATTCTCCAAGACACTCATTTTAAAAGCATGGATGTTCCAGGAGTGTTAGTTAAACACAACAGACAGGTGGGCTGCCAAACCACAGGTCTGAATTGTGCAACACGGCAACTACTACAGGAAAGCAAATTATCTGGACTAAAGCATCAGAGTTGGAATGGGCACGCAAAAAGGAATGGGTAAAAGATTACATCCATACGGTTATACTTAGTATAGTAAAAAGACAAAATACTATTAAAAATCATGTTTTTAAAGACTATTTTACTCTTAGAAAGTACTCAGGTTATGTCTTGTGAAAGAATTTAAAAATGTGTACACAACGTAAGTTCAACTTTGCAAAAATGTGTTATAGATGCATGTTATATATATGCACAGAATCATACCAAAAAGCCAACAATGAAAGTGATAAAATTAAGAGTGATTTTTATTTTCTTACCTAAATTTTCTGTATTTTCCAATTTTCAATGATAAACAATGTCTTTCTTTTTTAGCCCATGCAACAGTGGGGAAAATAGGATCACAAAGATTCACTCAGAAGTCTAATACTTATCTCAAACCCAACATAGTCCAAACTGAACTCCTGATCTTAACCCTAAAATCT